>NW_023994865.1:0-215000 GCF_015586225.1 Lucilia sericata | reverse complement strand
AAAATTAAAATTAATATATCTATATTTTTCTAATCATGGGTATCATTGTTTACTTAACTACAAATTCATTTAAACTAAATTGTTTTTATTTTTTTTTTCAAACTAGTTTTTTAAAATATACTTAAAAATAGCATTTAAACTCTTTTATATTAAAAAAAAATATATATATATATATATATATATATATATATATATATATATATATATATATATATATATATATATATATATATATATATATATATATATATATACTTTTCGTAACAAAACGCCAAATATTATTGATTTAAAGCCTGCGGCTAAAATTTATGAAACGTTATATTTAATTTATATGATTTAGAGTTTGAAATATTGGTTCCGCAACTAAAAATAAAATTCTTAGTGTATTAATTTAGTTCCTTTTGTTTTAGATTTTGTTGTTGTTTTTTTTAATAAACATTATTTAGGTTTATTGGAAAAAATCTATGCAATTTATTTTGATTAGTGTTAATTAGTTATGAGGTTAACAGCAGGCGTTTTCTCAGACTGTTTTAAAACACATCATAAAATTTAAAAACAAATTTTATGCGAAGTATTTATAGATTTTAATATAAAATTCAGAAAAAAAAACTATTATTAAATTTTATTTATAATTTTGTTTTTGGATTTATTGAATTAGAAAATTTGTTAATGAATGAAAACAACCAAGGAGAAGACTAATTTGTTCAAAATTTTTAACATAATTGGCATTATAACACCCAGAGTAATGTTTAGCTGGCGCTTTGATGAAAATTATTTAATAATGTAGTTAGATGTATGACGAACGAGGTTGGGGGGGGGGCTAGGAAATGATAATGCAGGAGAGGAGTATGGGTGCGGAAAGGAAAGAGAAAGAGAATGTAAAGGAGCAGGGGGAAGACAGAGGGGAGAGGACGGGAGGGGAGGAGGAGGAGAAGACAACCGAGAAGGAGAGGAACGCCGACCAACGAAAGAAACCGAACGAACGAACGAACGAACGAACGAACGAACGAACGAACGAACGAAGAACGAACGAAAACGAACGACAACGAACGAACGAACGAACGAACGAAACGAACGAACGAAGCGGACGAACGAACGAACGAACGAACGAAGAACGAACGAACGAACGAACGAAGAACGAACGAACGAACGAACGAACGAAACGAACGAACGAACGAAACGAACGAACGAACGAACGAACGAACGAACGAAGAACGAACGAACGAACGAACGAACGAACGAACGAACGAACGAAACGAACGAACGAACGAACGAACGAACGAACGAACGAACGAACGAACGAACGAACGAACGAACGAACGAACGAACGAACGAACGAACGAACGAAACGAACGAACGAACGAACGAACGAAACGAACGAACGAACGAACGAACGAACGAACGAACGAACGAACGAACGAACGAACGAACGAACGAACGAACGAACGAACGAACGAACGAACGAACGAACGAACGAACGAACGAAGAACGAACGAACGAACGAACGAAACGAACGAACGAACGAACGAACGAACGAACGAACGAACGAACGAACGAACGAACGAACGAACGAACGAACGAACGAACGAACGAACGAACGAACGAACGAACGAACGAACGAACGAACGAAGAACGAACGAACACGAACGAACGAAACGAACGAACGAACGAACGAACGAACGAACGAACGAACGAACGAACGAACGAAGAACGAACGGAACGAACGAACGAACGAACGAACGAACGAACGAACGAACGAACGAACGAACGAACGAACGAAGAACGAACGAAGAACGAACGAACGAACGAACGAACGAACGAACGAACGAACGAACGAACGAACGAACGAACGAACGAACGAACGAACGAACGAACGAACGAACGAACGAACGAAACGAACGAACGAACGAACGAAACGAACGAACGAAACGAACGAACGAACGAACGAACGAACGAACGAACGACGAACGAACGAACGAACGAACGAAAGAACGAACGAACGAACGAACGAACGAACGAACGAACGAACGAAACGAACGAAGAACGAACGAACGAACGACGAAAACGAACGAACGAACGAAGAACGAACTCTAACTAAACTAACTAAAACATAACAAACAAACAAAACAAAACTAACTAACGAACAACAACAACTAACTAACAAACTAACTAACTAACTAACTACTAACTAACTAACTAATAACTAACTAACTACGTCTCATCAACAGTTTCACTAATTAAATTAGACGACCGAGTACTCGATCGTTTTGGTTCGAAGATCATCTAGTCATGTCAGTTGAAAGTACTACACATTTGATATTGAAAATGGACGATATTAATAGACGATTTCACTTATTAGATTCGCAACCCGGAATAGGGTTTAAACTATCATAAATGTGTTGATTTAATAAGTTTAATGTCTGATCTTCAATGTTCTCAAGATCGCCGCAGAAAAATGCTTTGCTAGCCAAAAGGCCAGCTATCAAAAGAGATCCCGCACTACAGGACTTGATATTTGTTCTATTTTTTAGTTTTTACTGAACATATAGGACGATCGGGTACACAATCGTGCCGACAATTTTGAGACAGATTGATACTAGATATTGAATAATAGCTCAATTACATCTAAAATTCGTGGCAATCTGCTGCCGGATTAGAGATGGTTCTAAGCTGGTGGATATTAGAAAAGAGTATTATCCACTTCCAGTTCACAATAGTAGTTGACTGAAATCATCCAGATGTGTTCCTCTTGATTTTTGAGAAAATCCTGTGATTCAGAAACCGATCATAACAATCTTTCTAAAATGATCTTGAAAAATATTTGATATAAAGACAAATTAAATTGCAAAAGAACTGATTAACATCTCTGATCAATCAAAAAACCATTGCGTACTTAATATGCAACTAATGCACTGTTATGGTCAATGATCTGTCTATCATCAAATTTCAGTTAAAGTGATCGAGGATACTTGATAAATGATTTATGTTGTTTTAACTAATAAATCTTTTGTTTTTTTTTTTGGCAAACTATTAATAACTTAAAGCTTTAAATTCAAATGAAATTGATTTGTATTTAAGAAAAAATACGGAACAAAAACGTGATTGATTCGTAGAATACAAACACAAAAAAATATATATTAAAAGAGGAAAAAAGTACAATTAAAGAGGTTTCTTTAATTGTACATTTCTTTAATTACAGTGATAAATGGGAATTTATTAAAGTGATCTTCTCTTAAAATGTTGTGTTCTATGAAGTTTTTTTTCATTACTTTAAATTGCGAATAATTAAATAACGAAGTTGAGGTGTGTGTTGAAGAGTACATGTTGCCAAGGCAACAAATAATAGCAAAAAAAAAAAGAAAAACAAAATATATTTTTTTAAAACGCATAAAAATTAAATAATTTTTATAAATAAATAAAATTAAATAATTCAATCTGAGTAAGATTAATAACACAAATCTATAATAAATAAAAAACAATTCATCCAATTCATAATTTCCAAAAAAAAAAAAAACATACATATTTACTATAAACTAATAGATACAAACATAGATACATATGATTTAATAGATAATAACACACAACTAAACAATATTTATATTTACTACTACTACTGATCACTATGAATTGGTTGGCAATTAAATATGAATAAATTATTGGGAGAGAAGAAGCTGGAATAGATGAACCTACCAACAGCAACAATAACATGAATATTACGACCGATCAAACGCCAACACTAAACTAACACTAACAACTCCACCACCACCACCAATATCATCATAACTATCATCTAAATATCTCATTAACATTAACAATCCCTTTTTGTGAGTTTATATATTTATTGGATCTATCAAGTGTTTGTTGTTGATCTCTATGTTCTACGTTTCTTTTGTTCTTCATCTTTAGCATTGTATATGCTTTGTGTGCGTACGTTTTGTGCGAAACTTTTACAGCTGATCCATGCTGCGAAGATTGTTAGTTGGCTCTTAAATTTGCTGTTAACGCCGTTTGTTGTTGCTATTGTTTATAGTTTTAGCCAAATCTAAGAAGAAGAGTTACAAGCGTTGTTAACTTAAGAGATTCTGTATAAATAGTTTGAATTAGTTCTGTGACTACAACATTCTAGTTTCAGAGTTACTACTGTAAACATTCAAAATACAGTGTAAAGTCGTTGGATTAGATTGATCAGTTAATTTAATACAAAAAACGAAAATGGTAGGTTTTACCTGAACACCGAGGATTTGGATTATTTTGCTAATTATATATATTTTTCTTCGTGATTTGTAGAAATTTTTCTTGATTGCTTTCGCTGTGATCGCAGCTGTAGCTGCTGATGTCAGCCATTTGCCCTCAAACGAATACTTGCCCCCCGTGCAAGAATCCGCTGCCGTTGCTGCTCCCACCAATGAGTACTTGCCTCCAGTCGCTGCTGCCCCTGTTGAAGCTGCTCCCGCCCATGAATTGGCTGATGATGGTTACCGTTACAAGACCCACCGTCGTGTTGTCTACCGTCGCAACCGTCGTGATGTCAGCCACTTGCCTTCCAACGAATACTTGCCCCCTGTACAAGAAGCTGCTCCCGTAGCTGCTCCCACCAACGAATACTTGCCCCCTGTTGAGCAAGTTGAAGCTGCTCCCGCCCACGAATTGGCTGATGATGGTTACCGTTACAAGACCCACCGTCGTGTTGTATACCGTCGCAACCGTCGTGATGTCAGCCACTTGCCTTCCAACGAATACTTGCCCCCTGTACAAGAAGCCGCTCCCGTTGAAGTTGCTCCCGTCCAAGAAGTTTCCAACGCTGTAGTTGAAGAAGCTGCCCCCGCTCACGAATTGGCCGATGATGGTTACCGTTACAAGACCCACCGTCGTGTTGTATACCGTCGCAACCGTCGTGATGTCAGCCACTTGCCCTCCAACGAATACTTGCCCCCTGTAGAAGAATCTGCTCCCGTTGAAGTTGCTCCCGTTGAAGTTGCCCCTGTTGAAGAAGCTGCCCCCGCCCACGAATTGGCCGCTGATGGTTACCGTTACAAGACCCACCGTCGTGTTGTATACCGTCGCAACCGTCGTGATGTCAGCCACTTGCCCTCCAACGAATACTTGCCCCCTGTAGAAGAAGCTGCTCCCGTTGAAGTGCCCCCGTCCAAGAAGTCGCTGTTGTTGAAGAAGCTGCTCCCGCCCACGAATTGGCTGCTGATGGTTACCGTTACAAGACCCACCGTCGTGTTGTCTACCGTCGCAACCGTCGTGATGTCAGCCACTTGCCCTCCAACGAATACTTGCCCCCTGTAGAAGAATCTGCTCCCGTTGAAGTTGCTCCCGTTGAAGTTGCCCCTGTTGAAGAAGCTGCCCCCGCCCACGAATTGGCCGCTGATGGTTACCGTTACAAGACCCACCGTCGTGTTGTCTACCGTCGCAACCGTCGTGATGTCAGCCACTTGCCCTCCAACGAATACTTGCCCCCTGTACAAGAATCTGCCCCCGTTGTAGATGCTCCCGTCCAAGAAGTCGCTGTTGTTGAAGAAGCTGCCCCCGCCCACGAATTGGCCGATGATGGTTACCGTTACAAGACCCACCGTCGTGTTGTCTACCGTCGCAACCGTCGTGATGTGAGCCACTTGCCTTCCAACGAATACTTGCCCCCTGTACAAGAAGCCGCTCCCGTTGAAGTTGCTCCCGTCCAAGAAGTTTCCAACGCTGTAGTTGAAGAAGCTGCCCCCGCTCACGAATTGGCCGATGATGGTTACCGTTACAAGACCCACCGTCGTGTTGTCTACCGTCGCAACCGTCGTGATGTCAGCCACTTGCCCTCCAACGAATACTTGCCCCCTGTACAACAAGAAGCCGCTCCCGTAGCTGCCCCCACCAACGAATACTTGCCCCCTGTTCAACAAGACGAAGCCGCTCCCGCCCACGAATTGGCCGCTGATGGTTACCGTTACAAGACCCACCGTCGCGTCGTCTTCCGTCGTCATTAAGTTTAGGGATCCAGTTTTCATAAAGTGATTTCATTAGTTCTCCATTTTGGGAGAATTACAAACTATATACATTTTAAAGTATTAAGACTTCTTGTACCGGAAACAAAATCTCTAGAAAAAATACCAACGATCTGAAACTATAAGAAGAATACAATAAAAATACATTTAAAAAATATTTAAAAAAAAACACACATTTCGTTTTAATACTGCATTAGTTTTTCGATTTTATGATCGCACTAGTTTAAAAGTGTATGCAAAAAAAAGCAGTCAAAATAATAATTAAAAAGTTGTTAAAAACATGTTCAATATTTCGAATTTAAGAATTATACAAGAATTTCAAACCGGCTTGCATATATGTACATATGACTTTTTAGTTATATTTCTGCAAGAACAGTTTTGCAACAACAAAATTTTGTCATAAATATATTTTTTTTGAATATTTTGTGCAAGTTATGCAAATTTCTTGCATCCAATATTTTGTATAAAAGCGTTAAGATGAGCGGAAGAAAGTATCATTTTCTATTGGATTCTACATCTAGAAGGAAATAAGCACTTCAAAATGGTTAGTATAGTTTAAGGTGTTTAGGGAACTTATCAAAATGGTTCCTAGAAGAGAGAGAGCAAAATAATACTAATTACAATTTTTTACTTCAATTTTAGAAATTCTTCATCGTTTTGTGCGCATTTGTTGCCGCCGCAACTGCTGATGTCAGCCACTTGTCCAACACCTACTTGCCTCCTACTCAACATGCTGCTTCAGCTCCCGCTGTTAGCTACAGTGCTGCTCCTTCTACTTCTTCTTATCATGTTGAGGCTGCTTCCGCTCCAGCTGTTTCATACTCTGCTCCTGCTCCAGCTGTATCCTACTCAGCTCCTGCTAAACAAACTTTCCGTGCTGCTGCTTCTGCTCCAGCTGTATCTTACTCTGCTCCTGCTCAATCCTTCCAATCTGCTCAAACCTTCCAATCTGCTCCAGCTCAATCCTTCCAATCTGCTGCTGCTTCCGCCCCAGCTGTATCTTACTCTGCTCCTGCTCCAGCTCCAGTTGCTTCTTACTCTGCTCCTGCTCCAGCTGTCTCCTACTCTGCCCCAGCTCCTGCTGCTTCCGCCCCAGCTGTATCTTACTCTGCTCCCGCTCCTGTTGCCTCTTACTCGGCTCCTACTACATCTTTCGAATCTTCCTCTTATGAAACTGCTGCCTCTGAACCAGCTCACACTTTCTCCGCCTCTGAAGGTTACCGCTACAAGACTGTCAAACGCCGTGTCGTTCGTCGTCGCCGTGATGTCAGCCACTTGTCCAGCGAATACTTGCCTCCTCACCAAGGTGCTGCTTCTGCTCCTTCCGGTGAATACTTGCCTCCTGTAGCTGCCTCCGCTCCTGCTGCTCACTACGAATCTGCTCCTTCCTTCTCCGCCTCATACTCTGCCCCAGTAGCTTCATACTCCGCCCCAGCTGCCTCTTACTCTGCTCCAGCTGCCTCATACTCTGCCCCAGTTGCCTCATACTCCGCCCCAGCTGCCTCATACTCCGCCCCTGCTGCTTCTTACAGCTCTTACGAAACTGCTGCTTCAGCCCCAGCTCACTCCTTCTCTTCTGCTGAAGGTTACCGTTACAAGACCGCCAAACGTCGCGTCATCCGTCGTCGTCGTTTCTAAGTCACTCGTACCTAAATTTATAACATATATATTTAGATTCTAAGAATCTAAATGGAACAGATATTGTATGCTAAAATTGTATGACAATTTTCTAATGTAATGCAATTTATTTCTTTTTAAATAAATTTTACAAACGATCCAAATAAAATACTGTATTGTTTACTTATTCAAATATAATGTTTAAGAGATTCAAAAAGGATCAGTTGAAGAATGAAAAAGTACCAAACAATAGTGCTTGGTACTCTCTTGGTACCAATGATCTGTCCAAATTTAAACATTCTAGTTTCAACCGTTTATTCAGTGCAATAATGAATCATTCAGTCATTAATGTTAGTGAGTTCCCCAAAGAAACTAAACAGAACCATTTTATAGCCTCGAAAAAAAATCCACGGAACTAGTGATTTCACCTTTACTTCTAGAACTCATTATTTGGAACAATGTTGTGATTCTAAAGTGATTCTAAGTAGTTTTAAGGAACCAATTATATGACACTAGTTAATGTATCTAAGAAATTGAACAACGAATGATAAGCTAGATTCTTATATCTTTTATGAATAGTATTATAATTCTGGCTCCTGAAAGATTTAAAAATATCATTAACTCTTTCTCAAAATTGGACCCAATCTTAAAAATTTGAAACAAAATTCGCTAAGAAAAGAATAAGTTTCATAACTAAGGTTCTAAGGAAGGTGTATATGTTTTAAGCTATATAAACTGTTCCAGAACCGTTCCATAGGACAAGTGACCTATAAGGCTTCCATGGAACTAGTTCCGAAGGTAAGAATTTTCTATAAAAATCATTGATCTTAATGGATTTACGTTTACATACAATGTATTTATGCTAAATGTCTTCGCAGCACTAGATGGACATAAAAGCCAGTTTCTAATGGGGGCTTTCTATTGAGGTTATGGTCAAATAGGGCCCAAAGATTATAAAATTCGATTATAAATTGTGTCTAAATACGCCCAAACTGGAGAGTCTGGTTGTATGGGGACTAAGGGAAATAATAGACAAAATTGAATTATCTTTAAAGTAGCGACCTGTACTTTGAGTACAAGGTTCACATGGACGGACATGGCTTCAAAAAATATTCTGAGCCGATTGGTTTACTTTAAGGTGGGTGTAGAATAGGGTGTCCCGAGGAGCACTATTTTTTGGAGACATACCTCTCAAACGATGCGTTTGTATGTACTAAACACGAGAAAAATAAAAACAATTTTTTTGAAAAGGTCATCAGTTCCGTACCTGCAATTGAAAATCCTGATCTCAGTACAATATTTTGAAAACAAATTTTATGCAAACTTTTCAAAAATACCGCAATTTTGAGCTTATCGCGGGAAAAATAATAAAAATTTTTGTTGCTCTATTTCTGGTCTACAAAACGGACTAAACCAAATGGCAAAATATTTTTTAAATTACGTTTTCTGTATAAGCTTAAAATAATGTTGACACCTATTTTGATATAAAGCGTAAATAATACGCCTCTCCAACCCACTAAAGATCATTATGAGGACCAAAAATACTCCAAAAAAATTTAAGATTAATTTTCCCGTAAGCAGCTCAAAATTATGGAATTTTTGAGAATCAAATCGATATTTTACTTTTTAAAAATTATACTGGGGTCAGGATTTTCAATCGCTGGTAGGGAACTGAGGACTGTTCGAAAAATATTTTTTTATTTTTATTATTTTTTAACTACATACAAAATTTTGTTTACTTTTATGGAAAATTAAAATTAATTAAACATTTTTTTAATGTTTCAGTTTTATACGTTCAATATCACGTGATTTAATTCGCATTCAGTAAGAAGTTTGTATTTTTAGTTTCATTCATTTAGCTTCCACATTATAGCAAATTTCGAAAGTACTTTTTGAAAAAAAGTATTATCAAATACCTCTAATAGATTATCATTTATTAAAAAATTTTATGTTTCTGTGTTTAATATTATATACAATTCAAAAAATATAATTTGATGAACGAAAAAGTACCAAAAGTTCCTTTCAGTAGATTCGCATTCACTAAGATCCCTACATTTAAAATTTTATTTTCAATTTCTATGTTCAATATCGTAAAAATATCAAAAAGTACCATTCGAAAAACGAAAAAGTACAAAAATCTTTCTCAATAAATTCTCATTTAATAAGGACCGTGTGTTCCGGTTAACCATTATAAAGAATCTAAAAGGTACCATTTGAAGAATAGAAAAGTACCAAATAGTTCCCACTTACGGAATATTATTCAGTTAAAATTTATATTCCTAGGTTAAATATTTTAGAAAATTAAAAAAAGTACCATTTATGAGATAAAAAGTTCTCTCTTAAAGAATCTTATTCAATGAGGACCGCGTATGTTTAATAATCATGTGTTTTCAATTCATATTATAGAACATACAAAGAGTATCATTTGAAGAAAGAAAAAGTGCCAAAAGTAGAATAAATTTTACCTTAGTGGAAAGTACTAATAAAAATAGTACAATTTTTCCCCTTTTCGCTTAGAAATATACTTTTTTTTTTTAAATTAAGTTTACAAAATGTTCCGTATTTAAATCTATATATCGCAGATAAAACTCAAACGATACAACTCCGAATTCATTTATTCCAGAAAAATTGTGCTTTCAAAAAGTACCAAACAATTTACTCGAATTTGGTTCTACATAGGCCTTAGTACTCGAATTCCAAAATAATATACTTATAATAGCTTATTTTGTGAGAGTAAATAAACTACTTTTTCAAATTTTATAAAAATTGGGTCAATGAGTTTGAATAAAATTAAATTTCCCGTTTTTCCCCTTTATGGTACTTTTTTCCCCAGTGAAATAGCAAAAATTTTTTTTCAATAAATATTACAGAGTTAGTCCGTAATTTAATAGGAATACTTCATTACATCGAAAAAGTTTTCTTAATGTGCTAAAAGAAAAGTACCAAAAATACAGTGTTTTCCCTTTTATAACCAAAAAAAAGACTGAATTTTAAAAAAGTACGAAACAGATGTCTCCTAATTTTGGGAGATATGTTCAAAATATTTATAAAAAATGTATTTTGTTTATTAGTTAAAAAGTTATAAAGGGGCAAAAAAGGTACCAAAATCACCTTTGTTACACATTTTCGCCCCTTAAAAGTACGAATTTCAAAAAAGTACCAGACACCCATCTGCTTTTTTTAAGAGTAGATACAGGTGTCGTTTGGGCTGTGCGATGATGAATAAGTCAGTCAGTAACGATACTCTTTTATATATATAGATTGCATCCTGATATTAACCCAGCAAAAAATAATTTATTTCATATTTTACAAACGACATCTTAATCACATCTAAAAATGGACTCATGGTTTGGTAATGACCAGCAGTTTTTTTAATACATTGCATTGTAATAAGTGGTCATCATCACAGTATTGATAGCGTTATGATAACGGTATTGTACCGGTATAAGGGTAAACAGTGTTTATACCGAAACAAAGACACGATTAAGTATGTAAAGCCCGGTGTAAATAATATAATATATAAAAGAGGTCTTTTTGGGACTTTCGCGTTCTTTTTCTTAAGATACTTTTTGAATTTTCTACATTGAATTGAAAAGATGCATAATTAGATATGTAGCATACTGATTGTACTTTTTTGATTTTCTGAATTATTGAACCTAGACTCATACATATGGGATCCTGATGAAATGAAATTTTTTTTGGTACTACTTCGTTTTTAAGTCGGTACTTTTTGAATCTATTTTAATATTAAACCTACTTATAAACATGGAAACTGGTGAAGATCATATAAGATTCGGCACAGCCGAATATAGAATTCTTATTTGATTTGATATATGCATTTATTGTTAGTCCAAAAAAACAAAAAATGTGGAAAATCGGTAAATAATTGGACCCGTTCTTATGAGAAAACTGTGGATAAAATTGTTGAAAATTTAACGCCTCCTTTGATATAAGAAATTCGATCGGGGGATTCTATAAACATATGTAAATTTTTTTAAATCGAACACACAAACTAAAAATAGGTTGTTTTATAAATTTGATTTGACCCAACAAATGCAATATTTTAATTTCTAATAGCTTTATTATATAGCGGTCATAGAAAATATTGTAAAAAAAAAATATACAAATCTTTACTAACTAGCAAATTTGCTCTCCTGAAAACCTATGTTATAAAAGATAGAGACTATAGAGGGAAAACAGGGTTGCAAACACAGTATTAACTTTTTTTTAAGAATTTTTAGAACTTTCTTCGATCTGGTTGTTAGACCGTTAGACCGACCCACAAAAATGGTTGTTATGTCATATGATGTTACCCAAAATATGTTGGGTTTAGTATTTAGATCTCTGTTGCGTTAAGTTCCTGTGGGTTCCATTTCCGCTTTTGAATGTATTTTCATGGCATAGAACCATACGTTATTGATCGAGACTGTCTTGTAAAATTATTTACAATACTCCTGGTGGAGACTTGAACATGCTGAAATCTTTGGTCGCAGGATATCGCATGGCTGTTGTACTACTTGGATATTATTAAGGTGGAAAATGTAATTGCGTTTTAACTAACAAATTTATTTTCAATTGGCTTAAACAATGTTTCCATATTTTTTTTGGTTATTGACAACAAGCTAGAACAATACCACTGCACTTAGCTTAACTCCGAAACAAAACAGTTCTGTCTTGAATCAAGATCATTGAGCTACTGCTTTATATCAGATTTGGGAACTTGATTAATAAAGCATTTCATCAATAATAAATTAATATAAAAAAACTATTATTTAAATGATTCATTGAATGAACAAAAACAACAAAAGATTAAATATAAAAAGTAGAAAAAAGAACAACAAATTTAAAATTTGTCAAATTTAAACTACTTTCGACAAAAACGTAACATGATTCTTAATGACATCAGTAGTTAAAACTTTAATGATATTATAACATTTTCATTTATTTTATTGCAACTTTATGTTTTAATTAATTTGTACTTTTTGATTGATTATTGTGTTAAATCAATTTTAAACATGACCTCGTAACTTCTAACTGAGTAATTAAATGAGTAACTAACTAACTAACTAACTAACTAACTAACTAACTAACTAACTAACTAACTAACTACTAACTAACTAACTAACTACTACTAACTAACTAACTAACTAACTAACTAACTAACTACTAACTACTAACTAACTAACTAACTAACTAACTAACTAACTACTAACTAACTAACTAACTAACTAACTAACTAACTAACTAACTAACTAACTAACTAACTAACTACTAACTAACTAAACTAACTAACACTAACTAACTAACGAACTAACTAACTAACTAACTAACTAACTAACGAACTAACTAACTAACTAACTAACTACTACTAACTAACTAACGAACTAACTAACTAACTACTAACTAACTAACTAACTAACTACTAACTAACTAACTAACTAACTAACTAACTAACTAACTAACTAACTAACTAACTAACTAACTACTAACTAACTAACTAACTAACTAACTAACTAACTAACTAACTAACTAACTAACTAACTACCTAACTACTAACTACTAACTAACTAACTAACTAACTAACTAACTAACTAACTAACTACTAACTAACTAACTACTAACTAACTAACTAACTAACTAACTAACTAACTAACTAACTAACTAACTAACTAACTAACTAACTAACTAACTAACTAACTAACTAACTACTAACTACTAACTAACTAACTAACTAACTACTAACTAACTACTAACTAACTAACTAACTAACTAACTAACTAACTAACTACTAACTAACTACTAACTAACTAACTAACTAACTAACTAACTAACTACTACTAACTAACTACTAACTAACTAACTAACTAACTAACTAACTAACTAACTAACTAAACTAACTAACTAACTAACTAACTAACTAACTAACTACTAACTAACTAACTAACTACTAACTAACTAACTAACTAACTAACTAACTAACTAACTAACTAACTAACTAACTAACTAACTAACTAACTAACTAACTAACTAACTAACTAACTAACTAACTAACTAACTAACTAACTAACTAACTAACTACTAACTAACTAACTAACTAACTAACTAACTAACTAACTACTAACTAACTAACTAACTAACTAACTAACTAACTAACTAACTAACTAACTAACGAACTAACTAACTACTAACTAACTAACTAACTAACTAACTACTAACTAACTAACTAACTAACTACTAACTAACTAACTAACTACTAACTAACTAACTAACTAACTAACTAACTAACTAACTAACTAACTAACTAACTAACTAACTAACTAACTAACTAACTAACTAACTAACTAACTAACTAACTAACTAACTACTAACTAACTACTAACTAACTAACTAACTAACTAACTAACTAACTAACTAACTAACTAACTAACTAACTAACTACTAACTAACTAACTAACTAACTAACTAACTAACTAACTAACTAACTAACTAACTAACTAACTAACTAACTAACTAACTAACTAACTAACTAACTAACTAACTAACTAACTAACTAACTAACTAACTAACTACTAACTAACTAACTAACTAACTAACTAACTAACTAACTAACTAACTAACTAACTAACTAACTAACTAACTAACTAACTAACTAACTAACTAACTAACTAACTAACTAACTAACTAACTAACTAACTAACTAACTAACTAACTAACTAACTAACTATTTCAGAAATTTCCGATTGCATTTTAGAACTTTCCATTTGTATTTCGAAATTTTCCATTTTAGAGCAAGTAAGAAAGTACAGTCGGGCGTGGCCGACCATATGATACCCCACACCAGTAATGAACATGTAATGTGATTGTCGTATTAAAATATTTGTTATCTTTTTACCTTAGTTGCGATTTATTAAAGGAATTTATTGCCAAAAACAAATTCCCTGAAAGAATCTTTATATGGGGGTGGACCGATCTCAATAACATTTTTGTAATATTAATTTGTGCTGAATATCATCGAAAAAGTTGTGTTAATAACTGAATTGGAGATATTCAATCTTTTTCTGAAGGGCACTTTGTATTGGGGATAGAGTCAAATGGTGCCCGATCATTTCGAAATTAGGCAAGGTCATTAAGACCTGTACAAAACTTAGTTTTGCTACGTTCTATCGCGATACAATAATGGACCGATTTTGCCATTTTCAATACGCTTTCCCTTGGGCCAAATTTCATCAAATTATCTTTAACATGGACACACCGTCAATCGACGTCAATCGAATGACAATCGACGCAGAACGTGATTCTCAGTGAATTTAGGGTGGGAATACTACTAATCTTTTAGTGCATTACATACATCAGTACAAAATACCCTTCCCACTGTAGTGAGAAGTTGTCCTTAGACCTTAATCATTATAACTGCACCTAAAAAATCCTCAAGTGTCTATAAATTTTATGTAGTAATTTTTGGAGCAATTGCACATTTTAATTAAAATAAAAATTATAACTTGCTTTGCATTAAAATTTGACAATTGAATAGAAATCTGGAAATTTATTATCAGCTTCAAAATATGCACTACTATTTAGCAAATCAATTTTCCTTTCGAATATAATTTAAAGAATTATTAATAAGCAAATGAAAAAAAGAACGTTTATGAAAAGAAGAAACAACAAAATAATCGAAAAAAAACCGGCTTGCATAAAAGTTTTTATCTATTTGCAATAAAATAAACGCAACAGAAAAAAAGTGTCATAAATAATTAGTTGATTATTTTGTGCAAAATATGCAAATTTCCTGCATTTAGTGTTTTGTATAAAAACGTTGTGAAGAACGGAAGAAAGTATCATTTACCATTCGATTCTAAGTCGATAAGGAAGTCAGCACTTCAAAATGGTTAGTAAAATATTAGCTAAAGCTAATTTTCCAAAACAAGATTAACTCAAATTGTTCAAACATTTTCATTATAGAAATTCTTCATCGTATTGTGCGCCTTGGTTGCTGCCGCAACTGCTGATGTCAGCCACTTGTCCAACAAGTACTTGCCCCCTCATCAACAAGCTGCTTCAGCTCCCGCTGTAAGCTACAGCCCTGCTCCAGCTGCTCAATCTTTCCATGTTGAAGCTGCTTCTGCTCCAGCCCCAGCTGTTTCATACTCTGCTCCCGCTCCAGCTGCACAATCTTTCCATGTTGAAGCTGCCTCAGCTCCAGCTGTCTCTTATTCTGCTCCCGCTCCAGCTGCTCAATCTTTCCATGTTGAAGCTGCTTCTGCCCCTGCTGCCAGTTACGAAACATCCTCTTTTGAAACCGCTGCTGCTGAACCAGCTCACACTTTCTCATCTGATGAAGGTTACCGTTACAAGACCGTCAAACGCCGTGTCATCCGTCGTCGCCGTGATGTCTCCACTGAATACTTGCCCCCTGTAGCTGCTTCCGCTCCAGTTGCCCAATACGAATCTGCTCCAGTTGAGTCTTATGCTGCCCCAGCTGCTTCTTACGAATCTTATGAAGTTGCTGCCGCTGAACCAGCTCACTCGTTCTCCTCTGCTGAAGGTTACCGTTACAGAACTTCCAAGCGCCGTGTCATCCGTCGTCGCCGTCGTGATGTCTCTACTGAATACTTGCCCCCTGTAGCTGCCTCCGCTCCAGTTGCCCAATACGACTCTGCTCCTGTTGAGTCTTATGCTGCCCCAGCTGCCTCTTACGAATCTTATGAAGTTGCTGCCGCTGAACCAGCCCACTCCTTCTCCTCTGCTGATGGTTACCGCTACAGAACTTCCAAACGCCGTGTCATCCGTCGTCGCCGTCGTGATGTCAGCCACTTGTCCAGCGAATACTTGCCTCCTGTCCAAGGTGCTGGTTCCGCTCCTTCCGCTGAATACTTGCCTCCTGTAGCCGCTTCCGCTCCAGTTGCTCAATACGAATCTGCTCCATCCTTCTCTGTTGCTGCTTCCGCCCCTGGTGCTTCATACAGCTCTTACGAAACTGCTGCTTCTGAACCAGCTCACTCCTTCTCCTCTGCTGAAGGTTACCGTTACAAGACCGCTAAACGCCGTGTCATCCGCCGTCGTCGTGAAGTCTCCACCGAATACTTGCCTCCAGTAGCCGCTTCCACCCCCATTGGTCAATACGAAACAACTCCCGTAGAAGCCTTTGCTGGTCCAGCTGCCTCATTCGTATCTTCTGCCTACGAAGTTGGTGCCAGTGAACCAGCTCACTCCTTCTCTTCTGGTGAAGGTTACCGTTACAGAACTGCCAAACGCCGTGTCATCCGTCGTCGCCGTCGTGATGTCTCCACCGAATACTTGCCTCCTGTAGCCGCTTCTGCTCCAGTTGCCCAATACGAATCTGCTCCTGTTGAGTCTTATGCTGCCCCTGCTGCTTCTTACGAATCTTATGAAGTTGCTGCCGCTGAACCTGCCCACTCCTTCTCTTCTGGTGAAGGTTACCGTTACAGAACTGCCAAACGCCGTGTCATCCGTCGTCGCCGTCGTGATGTCAGCCACTTGTCCAGCGAATACTTGCCTCCCCACCAAGGTGCCGCTTCTGCTCCTTCCGCTGAATACCTGCCTCCTGTAGCCGCTTCCGCTCCAGTTGCTCAATTCGAATCTGCCCCAGCTGTCTCATACTCTGCACCAGCTGCCTCCTACTCTGCCCCTGCTGCTTCATACTCTGCTCCAGCTGTTTCTTACGAATCTGCTGCTTCCGAACCAGCTCACTCCTTCTCCTCTGCTGAAGGCTACCGTTACAAGACCGCCAAACGTCGTGTCATCCGTCGCCGTCGTTATTAAGCTCATGATGACATTCATATTTGGATTCTAAGAATCTGAATGCTATAATTATTCTATAGTAAAATTGTATAACGATTTCGTTTATTATAATAAATGTCATTATAAAATTTATTTTAATTTAAATAAATTTTATAAAAGAATCGAATGAAAAAAAACATGTTTTCTTGAAGTTTAATTGTTAATGAAATAAATTTTTTGCAGTTCCATTTTTGCAAATTGTATAATTAAACAGGAAATGATTGGAAGAATGAAAATACAAAGCAGAGTCAATTTTATTGGTGGTTAGAAAAACGTTTGAGGTTTAAACTTAATTTATGCATTAACAATTTGTTGCTTATTTTGAATAATTATGAAAATTGATATTTAATTTTCAATTTACTTCAGGCTAAACTAAAGGAAACATTTTACAGATTTTCATCGGATTTTAAATGGGTGTTTCTACAGGACCTGATATTCATCAACAACGTATTGATCAACTCGTGCTAAAGCGACCACTGAAGTTCACTAGACCATAGCCTAAACTATAGACTAGACTATAGACTAGACTAGACTAGACTAGACTATAGACTAGACTATAGACTAGACTATAGACTAGACTATAGACTAGACTATAGACTAGACTATAGACTAGACTATAGACTAGACTATAGACTAGACTATAGACTAGACTATAGACTAGACTATAGACTAGACTATAGACTAGACTATAGACTAGACTATAGACTAGACTATAGACTAGACTATAGACTAGACTATAGACTAGACTATAGACTAGACTATAGACTAGACTATAGACTAGACTATAGACTAGACTATAGACTAGACTATAGACTAGACTATAGACTAGACTATAGACTAGACTATAGACTAGACTATAGACTAGACTATAGACTAGACTATAGACTAGACTATAGACTAGACTATAGACTAGACTATAGACTAGACTATAGACTACTATAGACTAGACTATAGACTAGACTATAGACTAGACTATAGACTAGACTATAGACTAGACTATAGACTAGACTATAGACTAGACTATAGACTATAGACTAGACTATAGACTAGACTATAGACTACTATAGACTACTAGACTAGACTATAGACTAGACTATAGACTAGACTATAGACTAGACTATAGACTAGACTATAGACTAGACTATAGACTAGACTATAGACTACTATAGACTAGACTATGACTAGACTATAGACTAGACTATAGACTAGACTATAGACTAGACTATAGACTAGACTAGACTAGACTATAGACTAGACTATAGACTAGACTAGACTAGCTATAGACTAGACTATAGACTAGACTATAGACTAGACTATAGACTAGACTATAGACTAGACTATAGACTAGACTATAGACTAGACTATAGACTAGACTATAGACTAGACTATAGACTAGACTATAGACTAGACTATAGACTAGACTATAGACTAGACTATAGACTAGACTATAGACTAGACTATAGACTAGACTATAGACTAGACTATAGACTAGACTAGACTATAGACTAGACTATAGACTAGACTAGACTAGACTAGACTAGACTAGACTAGACTAGACTATAGACTAGACTATAGACTAGACTATAGACTAGACTATAGACTAGACTATAGACTAGACTATAGACTAGACTATAGACTAGACTATAGACTAGACTATAGACTAGACTAGACTAGACTAGACTAGACTATAGACTAGACTATAGACTAGACTATAGACTAGACTATAGACTAGACTATAGACTAGACTATAGACTAGACTATAGACTAGACTATAGACTAGACTATAGACTAGACTATAGACTAGACTATAGACTAGACTATAGACTAGACTATAGACTAGACTATAGACTAGACTATAGACTAGACTATAGACTAGACTATAGACTAGACTATAGACTAGACTATAGACTAGACTATAGACTAGACTATAGACTAGACTATAGACTAGACTATAGACTAGACTATAGACTAGACTATAGACTAGACTATAGACTAGACTATAGACTAGACTATAGACTAGACTATAGACTAGACTATAGACTAGACTATAGACTAGACTATAGACTAGACTATAGACTAGACTATAGACTAGACTATAGACTAGACTATAGACTAGACTATAGACTAGACTATAGACTAGACTATAGACTAGACTATAGACTAGACTATAGACTAGACTATAGACTAGACTATAGACTAGACTATAGACTAGACTATAGACTAGACTATAGACTAGACTATAGACTAGACTATAGACTAGACTAGACTATAGACTAGACTATAGACTAGACTATAGACTAGACTATAGACTAGACTATAGACTAGACTATAGACTAGACTATAGACTAGACTATAGACCAGACTATAGACTAGACTTTAGACTAGACTATAGACTAGACTATAGACTAGACTATAGACTAGACTATAGACTAGACTATAGACTAGACTATAGACTAGACTATAGACTAGACTATAGACTAGACTATAGACTAGACTATAGACTAGACTATAGACTAGACTATAGACTAGACTATAGACTAGACTATAGACTAGACTATAGACTAGACTATAGACTAGACTATAGACTAGACTATAGACTAGACTATAGACTAGACTATAGACTAGACTATAGACTAGACTATAGACTAGACTATAGACTATACTATAGACTAGACTATAGACTAGACTATAGACTAGACTATAGACTAGACTATAGACTAGACTATAAACTATACTATAGACTAGACTATAGACTAGACTATAGACTAGACTATAGACTAGACTATAGACTAGACTATAGACTAGACTATAGACTAGACTATAGACTAGACTATAGACTAGACTATAGACTAGACTATAGACTAGACTATAGACTAGACTATAGACTAGACTATAGACTAGACTATAGACTAGACTATAGACTAGACTATAGACTAGACTATAGACTAGACTATAGACTAGACTATAGACTAGACTATAGACTAGACTATAGACTAGACTATAGACTAGACTATAGACTAGACTATAGACTAGACTATAGACTAGACTATAGACTAGACTATAGACTAGACTATAGACTAGACTATAGACTAGACTATAGACTAGACTATAGACTAGATTATAGACTAGACTATAGACTTGATTATAGACTAGACTATAGACTAGACTATAGACTAGACTATAGACTAGACTATAGATTAGACTATAGACTAGACTATAGACTAGACTATAGACTAGACTATAGACTAGACTATAGACTAGACTATAGACTAGACTATAGACTAGACTTTTCTTATTCTGAATGAAAATAGTTTGGTAGAACAAATCATGTTCGTTTCATAATACGTATTTATGACAAAATTCATTCCAGTTATGAATAATTTTTTTCAGTGTATAGAACATTTTCAATTAGTGCAAATTTCGTTACTGTAATTCTTTGAACTTTAAGTCCAAAATTATTTAAAAGAATAATTAAAAAAAACACAACATTATAATTACTTAAAATTTTGCCAAAAAAAAACTTGCTCTAAGTACTATGATTCAATATTTATTTTTTTCCAAATAAAAAATACAAATTATTATTAGTTATAATTATTAAATAAGTAATTAATTTGCATTTATAATTAATCCCAGAAATAAAATTTTTTTAAAAATATATATATAATTGTATGTATAACGTTTCTAAACTAATTTGAAAGTGAGGCATACGCCGAGTTCTTTGCACAAGACTGACAAAGCAGACAGACGGACGCATGGTCTTGTCTCTATTCGTATGAATTGATGACATTTTTATAATTTTGCAGTTGAAATATTGTTGTCAACTGCTCTTGTTTAAGATGTTTTGTTAAAATCTTCCGCATCTGTATTAAGAGTATTAAGAATGAAATAAAAAAATAGAAGCAGTATAAAATTAATTCTAAACACCCTTCACTTTAAAAAAATATATATATTTAAGAAAAATTAAAATATAAACTAAACTTTTATGGAAATCTTATATATTTACATAAAATTTACACAATATCGAAAAGTGAAAAGAAAGGCCTCTACGACATATTTACAAGATTACTGTCATGATGTTACAAACCGTCTCGTTAACTTTAAATACCCTTCTCCAATAACGTCATCTGCAAATTATTTTGCCATAATTTTTATTTATATTTGAAATACATTCTTATATTGGTTTTTTTGATTGTTTTATTCTTTTTTTTCCGAATTAAACAAATAAAACAACAACAAGAAAAAAACTAAAACATGTTTTTATACGTTTTAGTTATTTATTCTACTGATTTTTATTTTTATTTTTATTGTGCATCGCTAAACAACTAAAGCTTGTGTTAAACTTAAAATTAATTAGGAAATTAATATTAATTGTATTTTAAATTTTCTAAATCTGGTTTAATTCAATATAGACACCTTCTTTTTGGGGGTAAGAAGGCGTTTTCGTCGCGGTTCTTTTTTCTTATTAAATTATGCGATTATTAAATAATTATAGCAAATTATGAACACGAGCAAAATATCTACATAAAAAATGAATAATGTTGATAGAAAATACTTGTATTGTATTAATAAAAACTTAAATACAAACATAAATGTGGTTAATTGACAGTTTTATCGCTAAATGCTTAAAAAAGTTAACATACCTTAGGGATGTTAAGGAAAACACTTTATACCCTACACCTTAATAGTGAAAATGTGTGCTATTCCTGAAGTTCAACAAAATACTTGATTCTAGTACGGATCCGTTAAATGCGTAATACCTACCTATTAAAGTCTTCTTTGGATCAAACTGATCTTATAATGTACTTATTTTGAGAATTTTGGTTTAGTTTAATCTCAAACGCTTAAAAATAAAATTGATTTAAGAATGTAAAAGATGGAATTGATACCAAAATGTTCTTGATTTGTATTTGATTTCAAGCTTCCATCATATGTCTAGAAGTTTATCATAGAAGTTTATCATAGAAAGATAGTAATTTCTTTCATTTAATAAATTTTTTATATAACTAGCACCCCAGGATCCCTGACACCTAGCAACTATAAAACGGGTCTACGTTGGAATACTTCTCAGGGACATGTTTTCTTTGAGACAATTACTAAAATGTGATTTCGAGCATACTGGTTAACCGATTATCGTAAAATACCCGATGTTAATGACTTTTACTAGATAAAGAACTTCCCCACAGAAGTAATTCAACTTGAAACTTCTTTGGAATTGTTTTTAGATTATATAAACACTATTTTTACTCCAAAGATCCCCAGAGAACTTGCATCCCCGTTCGCTGACTTAGCAATAACAGACCTACAAATTAATTATCTAAGATATATAAAGTAGCTCACTTCACACTGCTCATAGTGTGGACTATAGTCAACTCTATAGACTGGACTATAATCTAGCCTACAGTCTGAAATATAGTCTTGTCTATAGTCTGGACTAAAGTGTCTGCAGTTTAGTCCAATCTATAATTAGGACTATAGTCTAGTCTATAGTCTGCACTATACTCTAGTCTATAGTCTGGACTATAGTCTAGTTAAGAGTCTGAACTATAGTATAGTCTAGAATCTGGACCATAGTATAGCCTATAGTCTGGACTATCGTGAAGTTTATAATCTGGTCTAAAGTCAAGTTTAAAATCTGGACTATAGACTGTAGTCAAGATTATAGACTGGAGTATAGTCTAGACTCTTGTGTGGCAAATAGTCTAGTCTATAGTGATGGACTTTACTCTAGTATTAGTCTAATCTATAGTGTGGACTATAATATAGTCCATAGTGTGAACTATAGTCAACTTTATAGTTTGGACTATAATCTAGCCTACGGTCTGGGATATAGTCTAGTCTATAGTGTGGAGTATAGTCTAGTTTAGAGTATGGTCTATAGTCTGGACCACGGTATAGCCTATAGTCCGGACTATAGTCTAGTCTACTCTATAGTATGTAATATCGACTATTCTAGACTATAGTCTAGTTTAGAGTCTGAACTATAGTCTAGTCTAGATTCTGGACCATAGTATAGCCTATAGTCTGCAATATAGTCTAATCTATATTTTGGACTATAGTCTAGTATAGAGTCTGGACTATAGTCTTGTCTAGAGTCTGGACCATAGTATAGCCCATAGTCTGGACTATAGTCAAGTTTATAATCTGGACTGTACTCAAGATTATAGTCTGAACTATAGTCAAGATTATAGTCTTGACTGTAGTCTAGACTCTTGTGTGGAAAATATTCTAATTTATAGTGATGGACTTAATTCTAGTATATAGTCTGGACTATATAGTCCATAGTGTGAACTAAAATCAACTCTATAGACTGGACTATAATCTAGTCTACAGTCTGGAATATAGTATTGTCTATAATCTGGACTATAGTATTGTCTATAGTCTGGACTATAGTCTAGTCTAGAGTCTGGACCATTTATAGCCTATAGTCTGGACTATAATATAGTCTATAGTCTTCCAACTCAAATTTTAACTTAAAGAGTGCACAAAGATGGTTACTGCAGTTAAGAAAATTTTGGAAAGTCTAGCCGTTATCCCATAATCGAATTACTTGAAGAAAAGCGACTAAAAATCTTAAAAGACCAGTAAGGATATCTCTTTGTTGATCATTAGGAAGATTTATCGTTAGTATGCTTTTCTAACGATCTAAAGGAGTTGCCACTTGTTGATATTATAACCAGAAGGTTTAAATTCCTAAATCAAAAAAGAATCACAAAAAATTAAAATCAAATTAAGCAATTAGCTTATTATCTAACTTAGTATCTAAGATGTTTGAGAAGCTATTGATGTACAAATTTAAACCCATTTTTAATGTATTCCATATAATTTTAATATCCCATTTAAAGCTATTTTTGTGCATGATAATAGATTTTTAATTAGTTTAAATATGTAGTTGCTATTACATTCAATAAAGTACCTTTATGGTACTGCTGTTACTTAAAGGGTTATGTATAAAAATTATTTCTGATTAACGCCTTCATATATGCAATACTATCTATGTATTTATTTAAAATTTTATTAAAAAAAAGTTTTTAAAAGCTTTTAATATCAACATGATCATTTTGTTTTATTTACAGATCAGTTAGCAATGGTGCCTAAAAAATGGTAAGTTATTTAAAGTTGTTTGTTTGACAAGTTTTGAAAATTTAAATTTAGTTATAATATAGTAAATTTCCGTTTCCGTTTAATAAAATAGATAAAAATTAAAAAAAAGCTCAATTTGCCTTAGAGCAGAAGCTTTTCATAGTTGATATACTTACGTATAATACAGAAGAAGATTTTTAAGTTAAGAGTTTTTTTTTGGAATATTTTGACCAAAAAAATTAAATTTTTGTTAGAAAAACTTTCGGTAGAAAGAGTTCTTACTAGAAAATCTTGTTTTGTTGGCATGTAGTTTTTTCATCATAGGGATTTTACGGAAGGATTATTTTGGTAAATCATGGTACCCTTACAGTAGTTATATACACATCAAAATTCTACTCTGGTATCAACCCAGTACACAGTGCCACATTTAGTAAATTCTTGTACGACAAAAGTCTAATTATAGCAGTATATACTTCATATTCAGTTTGTATTCACAATAAGAATTATGACCACGCCCACTTCATATATTAATGCTAGTTTTGGTATTCTTGAGTACGAACGAAAGCAATAACTTGAAAAAAATCCAAACTGAATCAAGCCTTATAAGATCAAAATGATTTAAATAAGTAGGCGTAGTTGTAATACGGACACGCCTACTTTTTATATAGAAATTTAAAAATGCGAATCAATTTTACAAAGTACTTTTAAAATGTATTACAATTTATACAATAATCAGATATAATTTTTATGATAACCATGCCCACAACCAAATATTCCACCCACTTTTCCCTATTATTTTGTTAATAATTTATTACAACTTTAGTGACAATAGTTGATTATTTTAAGCATTGTAGTATATGTTTCAAAATTTTAAATGTGGGCATGGTCAATATAAATATTTTTATTAAATATATAAAGCTTAATACTAATTTTAATAATATTTTGTTTAAATTTGTTTTAAACAAAACACGTAAATTAAAACCAGCAAATAAAGTGGGCGTGCTCATGTTATTACCGCCCATATTTTTTGTAGGATTATAACTATTAATAACTATCAATTTTAAAGATATTTAATCGATAAAGGCTAAAAATGTGTCTCTTTTAGATGATTGTACTAAGAGCTCGAAAATTTTAGGGGTCGCAAAAGTTAGCTTTTGAACTTTATACTACAGACATTAACTAATGCACCTTATATAGTCCGTCGTTTTAGAACTTATTCATTTCTATATACATACATCATAGATAAATAGAAAAAATAAATTTTGAAAGTGGATCTTTAGAGTCACATTTCTCTATGATCAAATATTTTATCGTATTTCTTTCGATGCTTCCATGCTTTGGCAGTCTTTGGTCACATATATATAAAAATAGCGAAAATTAAGAAATTTTTTATACCCTCCACCACCATCAGTGGTGATAGAGGGTATATATAACTTTGTCATTCCGTGTGTAACACCAAGAAATATTCATCTGAGACCCAGCAAAGTATATATATTCTGGGTCCTTATCAAATTCTGAGTCGATTTAGCTATGTCCCTCTGTCCGTCTGTCTGTGTAAAACACGATCACAATAAAGCAATAGAATTTAACCAAATTCACCCAAAATGTTCTTCATTTTCCTAAGTTGTTTGGTATTGAAAATGGGCAAAATCGGTTCACACCGGGAAAAGTTATGAATCAAAATTTAAAACAACCTCGAAAAAATAAGCATTTTTTACACATTCTGATGCAATTTTCTCGAAAACTATGCAAGATAATTCCATGGCAATCACCATACATTCGTTTCTACACAAGATCTTAATCTCTGCTGAAAATTAATAGAATCGGTCCACAATTTCATGTACCTCCCATACAAAAGTACATATTCCCGGAAAATGGGTTTTCTGTTAATAACTTCCGTCACAATGTTAATATCTTCACAAAATTTCACAAATTAAAATTCTATGTTAATAGAATTCATTCAGAGAAAAAATTTTCTGGATCGGTCCATAATTGGACATAGCTCCCATACAAGGTCCCCTCCCGAAAATCACTTAAACGCGCATAACTCATTACTAAATTAAGATATCCATATAAAATTTGGTATAAGCATGCATAGAAATATTACTGTGAAAATTTTTTCCGATCGGTCCATAATTGGTCATAGCTCCCATACAAGGTCCCCTCCCGATAATCACTTAAACTCGCATAACTCATTACTAAATTAAGATATCCATTGGTACAAGTATTGCTTAAATGCGCATAACTCATTACTAAATTAAGATATCCATATAAAATTTGGTATAAGCATTGCCCATATGCATAGAAATATTACTGAGAAATTTTTTTCCGATCAGTCCATAACTAGTTATAGCTCCCATACAAGGTCTCCTCCAGAATAACTTAAACGCACATAACTCATTACTAAATTAAGATATCCGTTTGGTACAAGTATTGCTTATATGCACAGATATATTACTATAAAATGGTTTTACGATAGGTCCATAACTGGTCATAGCTCCATACAAGGTCCTCTCCCGAAAATCACTTAAGCGCATAACCTTTATATACATAATCGGTCATAGCTCCCATACAAGGTCCTTTTACGAAAATATCTTAAACGCACATTACTCAATTCCAAATAAAGCTATTGGTACAAAATTTGGCACAAATATTAGTTTTGTATACAAAAATTCTATTTCAAGATTTTTCACGATCGGTTCATAACTTGGTTGCCCTCGGTCCCATACTAGGTTCCCTTCAGAAAATGACTTAAACGCACATTACTTATTACTAAATTACGATATAGATACAAAATTTGACTGAAATATAACTTTTATGTACAGAAATTTAGCTTAAAGAATTTTTTACGATCGGTCTATATTTGGTCATATCTCCCTAAAAGCGTTTTAACCGTATTTAACTAGTTGAATTATCAATTTGTGTAGAACAAAATTATATATATGTATTTTTAAAATCCTTAAATCTTATACACATACATGCAAATTACTAAATATTGCTAAGCGATATAAAAATATAAAGAAAACGGCGTTTGTAATGTTCAATAAATCTTGGAATTGTAATAGATTTAAGCTGCAAATCTTGGGATTTTTCTATTTAAGACATGAGAAAACTTATTTCTACAAATACTTGATCAATTAGAAAAGTATTAATATAAAAGTAGCTGGTGGAGGGTATTTAAGATTCGGCTCAGCCGAATATAGCACTCTAACTTGTTTTTTGTTCTAGATTGGGCAAATGTGACACTGTGCAAAGGTTGAAGTTTAATATTCGGCCCATATAGTATAGAATGATAATTTGTAGACTAGGTTATGGAACTAGGTAAATTTCAAATTTCATCTAATCTCACACATACATCCTACCCAGAGACTAAGTTGACCTCCATAAAACGATTTATTTAATTGTGTAAGAATGTGTGTATTATCGACCCGGCCTATCCAAAAATCAATATAAATATACTTACAGCTGTAGCAAGCGGTTGAACCTGTTCGACTTCATATACTTACATATATTTCCAGATTTCTAGACTAACCATTTAAACATTATAAACTTAAATTTTTAAATTTTTTCTTTATTCGTGAAAGATTTTACAAAATAGTTTTTCTATATTTCGTTTATATTTGTATATTTCTTAAAATTAAACTTAAATTATACAACACTAGTTTTATTTTTATATTAAAAATCAATAAAATCGAGTATTCAGTTATAAAAAAATAATTCTTTTGCAAAAATTATAATACGAGTTTCTTTTTTCTAACATTTTATTTTTGTATTTATAATTTAAGTAATAATGACTATGATTCGATTTTTAAATTTACTTGTTTTGATTACTTGTAAAAAAAGACTCGCAAACTTAACAACACTATGAGAATTAAACTAATGAACAGATTAAATTAAAGGCGTATAGAGAGAGAGATAGGGAGGGGAAGGGAGATTGAGTTTAAATCACATTAATATTCAAATGCTAAGGAAGGTTTGGGATACGAGTAACCATTTCGCACGGGTGTAGGATATGAGAGTTTCACTTCGGGTGTGGGATATGAGTAACCGTTCTTTTGTGGTGGCTGGGTGGGTAATTCGAATTTAACTGCTGGAGTGGGATAGGAATAACCTGATTTCTGAGGAGGTTGAGTGGGTAACTCAAATTTTTGGGCAGGTGTTGGGTAAGAGTAACCGGTTTTTTGTGGGGGTTTAGTGGGTAAATCGAATTTTTGAGCAGGGGTGGGATAAGAGTAACCAGTGTTTTGTGGTGGTTGTGTGGGTAATTCGAATTTTTGAGCGGGTGTAGGGTACGAGTAACCAGTCTTTTGTGTTGGTTTGCTGGGTAATTCGAATTTTTGGGCTGGTGTAGGGTAGGAGTAACCAGTCTTTTGTGTTGGTTTGCTGGAGTAACCGGTCTTTTGTGGTGGTTGACTAGGCAATTCAAATTTTTGTGCGGGAGTGGGGTAAGAGTAACCAGTCTTTTGAGGTGGTTGAGTGGGTAATTCGAACTTTTGAGCAGGAGTGGGATACGAGTAACCGCTCTTTTGTGTGGGCTTAGTGGGTAATTCGAATTTTTGTGCCGGAGTGGGGTACGAGTAACCGCTCTTTTGTGGAGGTTGTGTGGGTATTTCGAATTTTTGAGCGGGTGTAGGGTAAGAGTAACCAGTCTTTTGTGGAGGTCGTGTGGGTATTTCGAATTTTTGAGCGGGTGTAGGATAAGAGTATCCGGTTTTTTGGGTAGGCAATTCAAATTTAACTTCAGGAGTGGGGTAAGAATAACCTGGCTTTTGTGGAGCTGGTGTTGGTCTTCTAGTAGTGGTCTGCTCAAACTTAATTGCGGGTGTTGGATAAGAGTAACCGGTCTTTTGAGGTGACTGTGTGGGCAATTCGAATTTCTGGGCGGGAGTTGGATAAGAGTAACCAGTCTTTTGTGGTGGTTGTGTGGGTATTTCGAATTTCACTGCTGGGGTAGGATAAGAATAGCCAGTCTTTTGTGTGGGCAAATCAAATTTAACAGTAGGAGTGGGATAAGAATAGCCCGTTTTTTGTGGAGGTGGTGTAGGTCTGCGGGTAGTGGTAGTATATTCAAATTTAACTTCAGGTGTGGGATAAGAGTAACCCGTCTTTTGTGTGGGCAAATCGAATTTAACCGCTGGTGTCGGATATGAATAACCCTTGGAGGGTGCTTTGGTTGGCAACTCAAATTTCACCTCTGGAGTGGGATATGAATATCCTTTGGTGGTCTGTCTAACAGGTGCTGTAGGCCTTTGTGTAGGTTTGGTGGGTAAATCAAATTTCACTGTAGGCTGTGGATACGAATAACCAGGTTTAGCCGGTGTTGGCTTGGGATAATCAAATGGTTGTTTAGGCTGTGGATACGAGTATCCCTTAGTAGGTGCTGGCTTAGTAGGTAAATCAAATGGTTTCTGTGGCACTGGATAAGAGTAGCCCGTCTTTTGTGGATACTCAAATGGCTTTTGTGGTGGATTGTATACATAACCATTGCCTACATTCTGCTGCTGAGATTCGGCTGAGAGGTAGTTTGATACTGGTTCATAGTAGTACTGTGCCCACGTTCGACTGCTGAGCGCTAACAGTAGGCATAATGTGGAAAAGTATTTCTGAAAATAAAAAACGAAGAAATAAGAAAAGGAAGATTAATTTTTAATTAATTTATTCTTATAGTTTTAATAACTGAGTGATCATTTATGTCCAAACTTATACATATATACATATATATCTCGACTGTAGGCTGATCGGTGAGGTCAATACTGATCTATAGCTATCTTGAAAAAGCTATATAGTGGACTATTTGGTGATTTATAATCTTAAATAAAGACGGATCTATTATAAGCTGATCTATAGTTTCATAAACTTACTGATCTATTGTGAGTCTACATTCTTGACTATATTCTGATTTATATTACTTTATAAGAGTTCATTGTCTTTATTACAGACTGATCTTTAGTCTTCTCTATAGACTGATGTAAAGTGCTCCCTACTAACAGATTTATAGAATTGACTATAAATTGTTCTATAGACCTGTCTATAGACTGATCTAACTGAACTATAGTATTGACTATAGATTGATTAACAAATAGTCTTTACTTTACTATTGACTATGAATTGACCCATATTCTTCACTATATAGTATTTACGATAAACTGATCCATAACCTTGACTATAGACTGATATATAATTTTAACTATATATTGATCTATAGTTTTGAGTATATAATGATCTATGGTTTTGACTATAGACAGATCTGTACTCTTTATTACAGACTGATCTATAGTCTTGTCTATAAAGTGATCTATAGTCCTGACTGATATATAGTATTGATCTGTATTCTTTACTCCAGACTGATCTATAGTCTTGTCTATATAGTGATCTATAAATTGACCCATATTTGTTACTATATAGTATTTACAATAGTCTGATATATAGTCTTTACAATAGATTGAACAGAAGTCTTATCTATACTCTGATCTATAGTCTTGACTATAGACTGATCCATAGCCTTGACTATAGACTGATTTATAGTTTTAATTATATATTGATTTATAGTTTTAACTATATACTGATCCATGGTCTTGAATATAGACTGATCTGTAGTCTTAACTACAGACTAATCTATAGTTTTTTCTATACAGTGATCTATATTCCTGAATACGGACTATAGTCTTTTCTACAGACTGATCTATAGTCTTGGGTATATACTGATATATAGTCATGACTACAGACTGATCTATATTATTGACTATAAATTAGTCTATAGTCATCACTATAAACTAATCTATAGTCTAGACAATAGACTGATCTACAGTCTTGACTATAGACTGATCTATAGTCTTGACTATAGACTGATCTATAGTCTTGTCTACAGACTGATCATAGTCCCGACTACTGACTGATCTATAGTATTGACTATAGATTGATCTGTAGTCTTTACTACAGACTAGTCTATAGTCAAGGTTAATCTCAGTCATTAGTCAGGACTATAGATCAGTATACTGATCTATAGTCCTGACTACTGACTGATCTATAGTATTGACTATAATTGACCTATAGTCTTTACTATATAGTATTTAATATAGACTGATATATAGTCTTTACTATATGTAGATTGATCAATAGTCTTGTCGAAAGACTGATCTATAGTTCTAACTACTGAGTGATCTATAGTATTGACGATACAGTGATCTACAATCTTGACTATAGACTGATCTTCATATAATTCTTACTACAGGCTGACAGTCCTGACTACTGCCTGATCTATAGTATTGACTATAGATTGAACTTGACTATAGACTTGAATATTGACTGATCTATATTCCTAACTAAAGACTGATCCCTAGTATTGTTTATATACTGATCTGTAATCTTTTCTGTAGACAAATCTTTAGTGCTGATTTTTAATCTCGAGCATTGACTTATCAATAATCTGTTTCGAATCTAACTGATCTAACTTCTTAACAATAAACCTCTATAGTTCCATTCAAAACAAATAACAAATTCTATTTCAATTTAAACTCATCTATCTTACAAAAGTAGGGTATTTGAGCTTATTAAAAACTTCCCATAAGATTTCCTATTGATTTTTATATTTTCCACCTTTTTTGTACACTCAATCTATTGTAATCAATTTTCCAAAGACTTTTCAACATTGAACTTTTCATTGACATGACGCGATGATCATCACCGTAATAATGAAGACGATGGATGAATAGGTGGATGGTTGGATGGATAGATGGATGGATGGCACAAATTTAAAACTAGACATTGATTATTTTTTGCACATTATAACGTTTGTTTTAGCGATTTTTTGAAATTGTTTATTCGTGGACTACACCGTTTTTTATCTATCGTTAACAATTTACCGGAAATTCATGTTAAATTTAAGGTGTTTGTGGTAGTGGTGGTCGCATTTGAAGATGATGATCATGAATATGATGATGGTATTCGAGTATGATTGACCGCAAACTAATGTGTGTAGATTTTTTAATATTTCACGCTCTAAGTAAACTTTTATATATTTTTCAACTAGAACAAACATAAAATAATCAAAAAAGAACAAGCTATTAGACAGCGAAACAATCACTTTAAAACAGAAATTCTTAACACTATAACTAGAAACATTAATAAATTTTAAAAACTTAGAACAAAACCATTAAAAATGTTAATATATAGCTGTGGGTTTGTTTTATTTGTTTAAGTTTTTTTTTTTTAATTATACAAAAAATATATAAAATTTTCTCGTTAAACATTTTTTTGCCTTAATTTTCCATCATAAATTTGTTCACGGTTTTGTCATACAAACATATGTTTATTTTTCAACAATTGTTAATTGTATTCATATTCGTAATTTGTTTATATGTTTTGTTGCATGTGTGTTTTTACATGTTAATACAATTTATAACAATTTATCTCAAGGTCAGTTTGAAAAAAAAAACTAACAACCTGTATCTATCTACAACAAATTGTAGACAATTTGTGCAGCTTAAAATGATATATATAGAGTCGTAAAACATCCAATACTATATGTTAGTTTTTCATGTCAAGAGTTTGTACTCATTTTAGTTGTTAATTTTCATAGACATATTTTTCTTTTAATACTTTATTTTTGTAGATTTTTATTACCAGATAATAATAAGTTTTCATTTTTTTATTTCATTATTGTGTGTCTTAAATATACGCATCGCATCACTTGTTATGCGTACCAGACAGACAGACAGATCTTAGAAGTGGGAAAATTTTTATTGTTGTTTTTTATTTCTCGTTTGAGTTTTTCTTATAAATGCTTTTTTCAACATACAGGTGTTGGAAAACAATGTCATTGTTTTTTTTTTATTTTAGGAATTGTAGGTGTTGTCTGTGGATGTTGAATTCAATTACAAAGTCTTGAATCATAAAATAATGTTTTTTTTTTTTTAATTCATATTTGGTGTTTATTTTTTTATTCAATTTTATTTTTGAATTTTGTTTGAAGTTGTGAAGTAATAGTTAAACACTTTATGGTGAATGAATCACATTGTATATTAACTTGGTGTTTGTGAAAAAAGGGCTAAACCTGGGTACTAATTATTACTAGATTGAAATATTGTCTTAACTATGAACTACTAAATAGTATAGATAGGCTTTTAAACCTGTAGTTAGGTATAAAACACTTATTTGCTGAACTCTAGTCTAAACTATTTATCACACATCACTATAAACTGATCTGGACTAATGACTGATCTATATTCTTGACTATAAACTGATGTTAATTAACTATTCAACCATATTGAATATAAACTAATCCCTAGTCTTCTATATATACTGATCAATAGCCTTGACTATATATTGATATGTAGTCTTGCATATTGACTGATCTACAGTATTGATAGAGGACTTATCTATAGTCATGACTAAAGACTGAACCATAGCATTGACTATAAACTGATCTACAGTTATTAATATAGACAGTATTGACTAATGACTGATCTATAGTCTTGACTATAGACTGATCTACGTTCTTGATAACAGACGCATCAATATTCTTGATTATAGATGTGAATATACATATTATTGACTATTTACTGATCTATAGTATTGACAAAAGACTGTCTTTATTCATACTATAGTCTTGACTATAGATTATAGACTGATCTATAGACTGACCTATAGTCTTGATTATAGACTGATTTATAGTCTTGATTATAGACTGATCTACAGTCTTGACTATAGACTGACCTACAGTCTTGACTATAGACAGATTTATAGTCTTGACTCTAGACTGATCTATAGTGTTGACTATAGACTGATCTATAGTCTTGTCTATAGACTTATCTATAGTATTGACAATAGACTTATCCATAGTATTGGCTATAGACTTATCTATAGTCTTGAATATAAACTTATCTATAGTCTTAACTTTAGACTAATCTATAGCCTTTACTATAGACTGATCAATAGTCTTGACTATGGACTGATCTATAGTCTTGACCATAGACTGAACTATAGTCTTGACTATAGACTGATCTATAGTTTTGACTATAGATTGATCTATAGTCTTGACTTTGGACTGATCTATAGTCTTGACTATAGACTTATCTATAGCCTTGACTATAAACTTATCTATAGTCTTGGCTATACACTGATCTATAGTATTGACTATATACGGATCTATAGTCTTCAAAGTAGACTGACCTATAGTCTTGACTGTAGACTGATATATAGTCCTGACTATATACGGATCTATAGTCTTCACAGTGGACTGACTATAAACTGATCGATAGTCTATATGATTATAGACTGATCTATAGTCTTGACTATAGATTAATCTATAGTTTTGACTATAGACTGATCTATAGTCTTGACTATAGACTGATCTATAGTCTTGACTATAGACTGATCTATAGTCTTGACTATAGACTGATCTATAGTCTTGACTATAGACTGATCTATAGTCTATATGACTATAGACTGATCTATAGTCTTGACTATAGACTGATCTATAGTCTTGACTATAGACTGATCTATAGTCTTGACTATAGACTGCTCTATAGTTTTGACTATTGACTGAATTATAGTCTTGACTATAGACTGATCTATAGTCTTGACTATAGACTGATCTATAGTCGTGATTATAGACTGATCTATAGTCTTGACTGTAGACTTATCTATAGTCTTGACAGTAAACTGATTTATAGTATTGACTATAGGCTGATCTATAGTCTTGACTATATGCTGATCTATAGTCTTGACTATAGACTGTTCTATAATCTTGTCTATAGAATGATCAATAGTATTGTCTATCGACTGATCTATAGTCTTGACTATAGACTGATCTTTATTCTTGACTATAGACTGATTTATATTCTTGACTATAGACTGATCTATAGTCTTGACTATAGACTGATCTATAGTCTTGGCTATAGACTGATCTATAGTCTTGACTATAGAATTATCTATGGTTTTTGTTAAAAACTGTTGTATATATTGATCTATAGTTCAGACAATTGACTGTTATATAATCTTGACTAAAGACTGGTCAATAGCCTTGACCGATCTTCATAGACTGATTTTCGATGTGAATATACATATTATTGACTACTGAATGATCCATAGTCTTGACTATTGATTGATCCATAGTGTTGACTAAACACTGTCTTAAGGCTTATCTATAGGCTAATCTATAGTCTTGCCTATAGACTTATATATAGTTTTGACTGTAGACTTATCTATAGTCTTGACTATAGCCTTATCTATGGTATTGACTATAGACAGATCTACAGTATTTACTTTAGGTCTTGACTATAGACTAATCTGTAGCCTTAACCAATGTCTATTCCATATTCTTGGCTATAGTTTTTACTAAAGAATGATGATCTATAGTCTTACTATAGACTTTAATATGTATATTTATTTTCACAGCATAGAAGTATTAAGTATTTGATCAAATATTTGATTAATAATTTAAATAATTTAAAGCGGATTAAACAAAACCGCAATTTGTAAATAAACAACTTTTTTTTAAACAACTGATTTGTTCTTTTTATAAGCTGACAATAAAATGAAAGTATTTAACTAAAGCTTCAGCTATTCATCTTTAAACAGCTGTCAAACTAGACATTTTTAAATATTAAAACGGAAATATTTTATAGTAAATTTTTAGCTTATTAAACTTATTAGTAATTCAAAATTCAGACAATATAGATTTATAAAGTAATAAATTAATTTAAATAATGTTTATGAAGTTACCAATAATTGCTTATTATTAAAAAAAAAATACAATGGTAAATTAGGTAAATAAAAGATTTTGGAATAGAATAAAAGAAGAATGTTATTGAAATCTGAACACACAAAAAAAAAATAAACCAAATTAAACAATAGAATTAAGTTCTTTACATTTAAAATAGATCTTAAGAATGGTAAAACAAAAAAAAAAAAAAAAAGAAGAAGAACATTTAGGAAGTAATGTTTGAATGATGATACATATTAGCGGAAGTATTGTTTGTCAATATTTAAATATGCAATTTAGATTAAGAAAGTTTTTTGTTTGATTATGAATTGATAAAACCTAATTTAAAGTATAAGAAATAAATTAAAAAAAATAAATAGAACTTTTAAAACGACATAAGCTTAAACATGTGTTAGAGGTCAATAGCTTGTTATATAAATAAAAAAAATCTGTGAACTTCTGTTCAAAAAACTAAGCAGATTCCTTGAATTATATACTCATATTGAAATAAATTTTACCAGAAAGTTTCTTAACAAGTTTTATGCAAAATTTTAGAAATTCTTTTTTTTTAAACCAACTTTTTATTAATATGATAAATAAATCTTTCACTTCTTTAACTTTACACCCCAACACTTGAACTGTCATTTTAAATCCCAATTAATTTTAACACACATTTCATTAGTTTTTATCTTTTTAAAAGACTATTCACTAATTTACATAAATTTTAATAGATTTAATTATAAAGCGCGGCATTTGTGGCCATAAATTATCAAAGAGAGCAAGAGAAATCCCAAAGAAGAAATTTACCTAATAGCACGCGTTTGCTACTTAAGTCTTTCGTTTTGCTTTGAATAGTTACCAATAGAAGATATTTTGGCAAATATTTGTTGACCCTTTAAGAAAAAGTTTGTTGTTTGCTTTGTAAGTTTAAGATTTTTATTAATTTATGCTTAGTTTTAAATAAATTTTATTTTACAAGATTTGTTTATTTAATTTATTTAAGGGTTTTACCCATAACAAAAGTAGTAGATGTTTGGACTAAACGGAATTTAAATTTATGATTAATTTTACAAAATGACTTGGTAACAATAGAAATTTTCTACAAACTTTCTTTAAGCGTTTAATAATTGACATAAATCTATAGAGTCAGTTAATAACCAATCAACTATAGATCAAATAATAATCATGACTAGGGATAAGTCAGTAGTCTACAATCCTGGCTGTTGATTAGTTTATAACCAAGACTATAAATCAGTCTATAGACAATACTATAGATCAGTATATTGCCAAGATTAAAGATTAGTCTGAAAATAAGACAATTCTAAGACTACAATGCGGTCTGTAGATCAGAATATTGCCAAATCTATAGATCAGTCTATAGTCAAGACAATAGATCAGTCTATCTTTAAGACGATAGTTCAGTCTATATTTAAGAGTATAGGTCAGTATATAGTTCGGACTATAGATCTGTCTATATTAAAGACTATATGTAGTCAATACTAAAAATCACGGAGAAGTTTATAACCAATACTACGGATCAGTTAATAGATAAAACAATAGATCAGACTGTAGATAACAATATAGATCAGTTTATAATCAAGAAAGATAAAACCAAGATCAGTCTATAGTTAAGATTGTAGCTCAGTCTATAGTAAAGACTATAGATCGATTTATAATCAAGACTTTAAATCAGTCTATAGTCAAGACTATAGATCAGTCTATAGTCAAATACATGAGCCTATAGTCAAGACTATAGATCAGTCTATAGTCTAGATCAGTCTATAGTCAAGACTATAGATCAGTCTATAGTCAAGACTATAGATCAATATATAGTCCACACTGTAGATTAGTCTATAGTCAAGACTATAGATAAATCTATAATCAAGACTATAGATCAGTCAACAGTCAAGACTATAGATCAGTCTACAGTCAAGACTATAGATCAGTCTATAGATCAGTCTATAGTCAAGACTATAGATCAGTCTATAGTCAAGACTTTAGATCAGTCTATAGTCAAGACTATAGATCAGTCTATAGTCAAGGCTATTGATCAGTCTATAGTCAAGACTTTTGATCAGTCTATAGTCAAGACTATTGATCGGTCTATAGTCAAGGCTATAGATGAGCCTATAGTCAAGTCTATAGATCAGTCAATATCAGTCTATAGTCAAATCTATAGATCCATCTAAATATCTATATATTAGTCTATAGTCAAGACTATAGATCATATATTCATTCTACAGTCTAGACTGTAGATCAATTTATAGTCAAGACGGTACCGATCTGTGGATCTGTCTTTCGTCATAGTTTTTACTTTTTTTTTTTTGTTTCAAATATATACATGTTTTCCAAAATACTCACAACTTTACTTAAGTAAAAGTTGTAGTTTTTTTATTAATTGCAAACACTATTTTTAGATTAAAGCCAATTTAGAAAAAAAAACAACCCACTGTTGATTTTTAATGCCATTGAAAAGTTGTCATTACTAAAATACAAATAGTTTTGTTTTTTTCATCTATAATTTATTTAAGCAAATTAACATGTTTCACAATTTAAGACTGATTTCCTAAATATGTTAATGTTTTTATTTTATGATTCTAAAATTGATGTAATCATAGTTTAGCAAATCTTTGAAAAGAATTCAAATGATCAAAATAAAAGAGTAGGTAGGTGTTTGGTTGATATAAAAACACTCAAATGTTCTAAATAAAAAAACTTTTAATAATCTAAAAATTTCATATAAAAATCTCTTTTTAAGCTGAATTCTAAAAATTACAATAACATTCAGCGGATATTTGTAATCATAAAATAATCATTAAATTTTTTCATTACACTACGAAGTGGTCATCAAAATTTCCAATTACATCTCACACCAATACAAACCATAGGATTGTCATTAACCACAACTTGAATATTAAATTTTTAATAACACTGCGACAGACAGAAACAAATTTACACCTACATATAAATTCTACAAGATGTTAATATAAAAACAAAATAATTTTTATAGCTCTTTTTGCCATTATTAAAAAAAAGGAAATATATAAAAAATTCTGTTAAATCTCTAAATACTTGATGCACTTTTAATTTGCTATAATTTGAAACATTTTTTCACTTTTTTGTCTTAAATGAAAGCGTTGAAGTATTTAATTTGGTTTATTGTAACAGCTTTGGAAATACCAAAAATTTCAGTCTAATAAATTTGATTTTTGTCTTTATTGTTATTTTTCTTTGTGATTTAATGTTAATAAAATAAATATTTATTTTTATTTATCATTGTGTTATTTTGCAAATAAAAAAAGATTTAGTGATTTCAACTCTAAATTGTTTATTTATTAGCTAAGATTTCCAATTCAAACTTTTATGATTTTTTTTTCAAATTTTAATAGTTTTTTGTGACAATATTTATAGTCACAGAAATAACTTAATTTATTTTATTTTTTTAAAACTATTTTTAAGTAGGTGAAAGATTATTAAAATATGAAATGTTAAGACACAAAAACAAAAGACTTAAGAACCAAACTCGATTTGAATTGAAAAGATGGCTTCATTAGAGTGAATCACAAACATATTAAAAATTCACAAAAACAAATACAACCTGCTAAATAATATACAGAAATTAATATCTATAAAGCAGGTAATAAAATGGCCTAAAGGCTTTGACAATAAGTCTTTAGTCTTGACTATGGAGTGCCTTATAGTCTTGAATATAGATTGATATATAATCTTGACTATAGACTGATCAATAATCTTGACTATAGTCTTGAATATAGACTGATCTATTGTCGTGTCGATACACTGATCTATAGTCTTGACTATAAACTAATCTATAGTCTTGACTATAAACTAATCTATAGTCTTGACTATAAACTAATCTATAGTCTTGACTATAAACTAATCTATAGTCTTGACTACAAACTTATCTATAGTCTTGACTATAAACCAATGTATAGTCTTGACTATAAACTAATGTATAGTCTTGACTATAAACTAATCTATAGTCTTGACTATAAACTAATCTAAAGTCTTGACTATAAACTAATCTATAGTCTTGACTATAAACTAATCTATAGTCTTGATTATAAACTAATCTATAGTCTTGACTATAGACTGATCTATAGTCTTGACTATAGACTGGTCTATAGTCTTGACTATAGACTGATCTATAGTATTGACTATAGACTGATCTATAGTATTGACTATAGACTGATCTATAGTCTTTACTAAAGACTGATCTATAGTCTTGACTAAAGACTGATCTATAGTCTTGACTATAGACTGATCTATAGTCTTGACTATAGACTGATCTATAGTCTTGACTATAGACTGATCTAAAGTCTTGACTATAGAATGATCTATAGTCTTGACTATAGAATGATCTATAGTCTTGACTATAGAATGATCTATAGTCTTGACTATAGACTGATCTATAGTCTTGACTATAGACTGATCTATAGTCTTGACTATAGACTGATCTATAGTCTTGACTATGGACTGATCTATAGTCTTGACTATAGACTGATCTATATTCTTGACTATAGACTGATCTATAGTCTTGACTATAGACTGATCTATAGTCTTGACTATAGACTGATCTATAGTCTTGACTATAGACTGATCTATAGTCTTGACTATAGACTGATCTATAGTCTTGACTATAGACTGATCTATAGTCTTGACTATAGACTGATCTATAGTCTTGACTATAAACTGATCTATAGTCTTGACTATAAACTGATCTATAATCTTGACTATAGACTGATCTACAGTCTTCACTATATACTGATCTACAGTCTTCACTATAGACTGATCTATAGTCTTGACGATAGACTGATCTATAGTCTTGACTAAAGACTTATCTATAGTCATGACAATAGACTGATCTATAGTCAAGACAATAGACTGATCTATAGTCAAGACAATAGACTGATCTATAGTTATTACAATAGACTGATCTATAGTCATGACTATAGACTGATCTATAGTCGTGACTATAGACTGATCTATAGTCGTGACTATAGACTGATCTATAGTCGTGACTATAGACTGATCTATAGTCTTTACCATATTCTGATTTATAGTCCTGATTATAGCCTGATCTATAGTCTGGATTATAGACTGATCTATAATCTTGACTATCGACTGACCTATAGTCTAGTCTAAAGACTAATCTATAGTCTAGCCTATAGACTGATCTATTATCTAGCCTATAGACTGATCTAAATACTTGATTATAGACTGATCTATAGTTTTGACTAAAGACTGATCTATAGTCTTGACTATAGACTGATCTATAGTCTTGGCTATCCATAGTATATAGTCTTGACTATAGACTGATCTATAGTCTTGACTAAAGACTGATCTATAGTCTTGACTGTAGACTGATCTATAGTCTTCACTATAGACTGATCTATAGTCTTCACTATAGACTGATCTATAGTCTACACTATAGACTGATCTATAGTCTTCACTATAGACTGATTTATAGTCTTCACTATAGACTGATCTATAGTCTTGACTATAGACTGATCTATAGTCTTGACTATAGACTGATATATAGTCTTGACTACAGACTGATCTATATTCTTGACTATAGACTGATCTATAGTCTTGACTATAGACTGATCTATAGTCTTGACTATAGCCTGATCTATAGTCTTGAATATAGACTGATCTATAGTCTTGACTTTAGACTGATCTAAAGTATGGACTATAAACTGACCTATAGTTTTTACTATAGACTGATTTATAGTTTTGGCTATGGATTGATTATAGTCTTGACTATAGACCGAAATGACTATAGATTGAGTATACTCTGGTCTATAGTCTTAACTATAGACTTATATGATCTATAGTCTAGCCTACAGACTGATCTATAGTCTAGGCTATAGACTGATATAAGTACTTGGCTATAGACTGATCTATAGTTTTGACTATAAAGTTATCTATAATCTTTTCTATAGTCTTACTTATAGTCTTGACTATAGACTTATCTATAGTCTTGACTATAGACTTATCTATAGTCTTGACTGTAGACTGATCAATAGTTTTGAATATAGACTTGACTATAGATTGATGTATAGTCGTGATTATAGTCTGATCTATAGGCTTGACTATAGACTGATCTATAGTCTTGACTATAGACTGATCTATAGTCTTGACTATAGACTGATCTATAGTCTTGACTATAGACTGATCTATAGTCTTGACTATAGACTGATATATAGTATGGGCTATAGACTAATCTACAGTTTTGACTACAGACTGATCTATAGTCTTAACTATAGACTGATCTATAGTCTTGACTATAGACGGATCTATAGTCTTGACTATAGACTTGACTGTAGACTAATCTATAGTCTTGACTATAGACTGATCCATAGTCTAGACTATATACTGATCTATAGTCTTGACCAGTGACTCTTGTCTTCATTTGATTTAAACTGATCTATATTATTGATTATAGACTAATTAATAGTCTTGGTCTATAGTCTTGACCACTGACTCTTGTCTTCATTTGATTTAAACCGATCAATGTTATTGATTATAGACTAATTAATAGTATTGACTATAGACTGATCCACAGTCTTTCCACGGGTCTATTTCGTTTCTCGAAATACATATGTTTTAAAAGTTATATTTATAGGGGTTTTGAACTGAAAAATTATATTCAATCATTATTATTTTGATCACTGTTTAATTTTGGGCTCTATTTGTTTCGAATCGAGTCGTTTACGTGGAAGGTGTGACTCATAAGATTATCACTTTTAGATCACATGTTCTTATATTTTTGTAAATGGTTTATGTAAAAATTTTACTAAATATATAATTATTTTTTAATTTTATTGTTTGTTTAATTTTATTTGAGTCCTTTTAAAATTTATCCTTTTTCTTCTCTTCAACACTCACCATTTTCACTGATTATTTTTTTATACGAAAAGTTCTTTTGAAATTATTAGCAATATCAAGGCTTTCTTCTCATCAACTAAGTCTCATAAAAACACACCGTTTACACTAGTTGCGAATTTCTTAAACTTCACCTATAAAAATTAAATAATATTATTTTCTTGTTAAATTAATAAAAAATTAAATAAAATGCTTAATTGTTTCTTTTTAACAAATCATTAATATATATATTTTTAATTTTGCAAAACTTCACATTAATTTCATAATTATCTGGAAAATAATTTATGCACATTCAATTGTTTCTTATAGAATTTTTTTCAATAATTTTTTATTTAAATTTTTATAAACAAAAACCCACTATTTTCTTATTTTTCTTTATAAATTCATTAATTTTATTTTATATATTTTTTTATTTTTCCGTTTTAATTTTTCGAATAAAATTTTAAAAAACAGAATTAAGTGAAGTTTAGTTTTCTCTGTTGATCGTGGCAGAAGTTGTGTTGACTCGTACGTATTATCCCATCAAATAACACACTTGACATGAGTTGTTGCTGTATTTATTTGTTTTTAGATCAATTTAAGTTTTTTTCTTGTTTTTGTTTTTATATTTCTCACTTGTGTCTGCGCGCGCGCGCACAGTATAGGTGCTCTTCATATGTATTGTTTCAGTTTCAATTTCATGTAAAAACCGTAAAAAATGAAAAATAAAATTGAGAATAATAAAGAATAAGTAGCATGATGATGATGGTTAAATCCAAAGAATACAATAATCATTCAGAGTTAGTGTGAAGTTACGCATGCTTAGTGCGCTCACAGTTATTTTTTTTAGATTCTTCTTCATTTGTTTTGGGCTCAAAGAGGTGTTGGGCTCCCCTTTCTGGCAATGATCAAGACAAGAGCGTATTAAGTGTTTGAAGCGTGCGAGTATGATAATACTGACTGTGTGATGTTTTTGTTTGGAAAAGAGCACAAGTATTGAACTGAACAATTGTTAAGAATTGAATTCTTTACAGCTCAGTTTGCAAATTCACATACGATGCAGTTAAATATTACAATATGTGCTGCATACATATTTAAGAGTACCCTACAATACTAATGATGGGATTTAGAAGTTAAAAATCCAGTTTGATGCTGTTCATTAAAAGCATTTCAAATAATTAATACTTTCACTTCCTTTAACAAATCGATAAATTTCATACGGAATTTTATTATACAAAATGTTCGATAAATGTCATTTTTATAGGAAATTTACGATAAATTTCCTTTTTATAGGAAATTTACGATAAATTTCCTTTTTATAGGAAATTTACGATAAATTTCCTTTTTATAGGAAATTTACGATAAATTTCCTTTTTATAGGAAATTTACGATAAATTTCCTTTTTATAGGAAATTTACGATAAATTTCCTTTTTATAGGAAATTTACGATAAATTTCCTTTTTATAGGAAATTTACGATAAATTTCCTTTTTATAGGAAATTTACGATAAATTTCCTTTTTATAGGAAATTTACGATAAATTTCCTTTTTATAGGAAATTTACGATAAATTTCCTTTTTATAGGAAATTTACGATAAATTTCCTTTTTATAGGAAATTTACGATAAATTTCCTTTTTATAGGAAATTTACGATAAATTTCCTTTTTATAGGAAATTTACGATAAATTTCCTTTTTATAGGAAATTTACGATAAATTTCCTTTTTATAGGAAATTTACGATAAATTTCCTTTTTATAGGAAATTTACGATAAATTTAGTTTTTATAGGAAATTTACGATAAATTTAGTTTTTATAGGAAATTTACGATAAATTTAGTTTTTATAGGAAATTTACGATCAATTTAGTTTTTATAGGAAATTTACGATAAATTTAGTTTTTATAGGAAATTTACGATAAATTTTCTTTTTATAGGAAATTTACGATAAATTTCCTTTTTAAAGGAAATTTACGATAAATTTCCTTTTTATAGGAAATTTTCTTTTTATAGAAAATTTTCGATAAATTTTCTTTTTATAGAAAATTTTCGATAAATTTTCTTTCTATAGGAAATTTTCGATAAATTTTCTTTCTATAGGAAATTTTCGATAAATTTTCTTTCTATAGGAAATTTTCGATAAATTTTCTTTCTATAGGGAATTTTCGATAAATTTTCTTTCTATAGGGAATTTTCGATAAATTTTCTTTCTATAGGGAATTTTCGATAAATTTTCTTTCTATAGGGAATTTTCGATAAATTTTCTTTCTATAGGGAATTTTCGATAAATTTTCTTTCTATAGGGAATTTTCGATAAATTTTCTTTTTATTAGGAATTTTCGATAAATTTTCTTTTTATTAGGAATTTTCGATAAATTTTCTTTTTATTAGGAATTTTCGATAAATTTCCTTTTTATAGGAAATTTTCGATAAATTTCCTTTTTATAGGAAATTTTCGATAAATTTCCTTTTTATAGGAAATTTTCGATAAATTTCCTTTTTATAGGAAATTTTCGATAAATTTTATAGAATTTTCGATAAATTTCCTTTTTATAGGAAATTTTCGATAAATTTCCTTTTTATAGGAAATTTTCGATAAATTTCCTTTTTATAGGAAATTTTCGATAAATTTCCTTTTTATAGGAAATTTTCGATAAATTTCCTTTTTATAGGAAATTTTCGATAAATTTCCTTTTTATAGGAAATTTTCGATAAATTTCCTTTTTATAGGAAATTTTCGATAAATTTCCTTTTTATAGGAAATTTTCGATAAATTTCCTTTTTATAGGAAATTTTCGATAAATTTCTTTTTTATAGGAAATTTTCGATAAATTTCCTTTTTATAGGAAATTTTCGATAAATTTCGATAAATTTCCTTTTTATAGGAAATTTTCGATAAATTTCCTTTTTATAGGAAATTTTCGATAAATTTCCTTTTTATAGGAAATTTTCGATAAATTTCCTTTTTATAGGAAATTTTCGATAAATATCCTTTTGATAGGAAATTTTCGATAAATATCCTTTTGATAGGAAATTTTAGTTAAATTTCCTTTTTATAGGAAATTTTCGATAAATTTTCGATAAATTTCCTTTTTATAGGAAATTTTCGATAAATTTCCTTTTGATAGGAAATTTTAGTTAAATTTCCTTTTTATAGGAAATTTTCGATAAATTTCCTTTTTATAGGAAATTTTCGATAAATTTCCTTTTTATAGGAAATTTTCGATAAATTTCCTTTTTATAGGAAATTTTCGATAAATATTCGATAAATTTCCTTTTTATAGGAAATTTTCGATAAATTTGCTTTTTTATAGAAAATTTAAAAAAATGTATTTTTTTAATGAAATTGTTGATCTTGTTAAGATTTATAGTGAATTTCTTAGTCTACTTTGTCCAGCTACAACTTTCTTACTTATTTCAGTTTCATTTCATTATCTTATTTATCACCCATTTTTAGTTTTGTTTGCTGACTCCTCTAGTTAAGCTCTGTTTAATTTTAGAATATATATATTTTATTTATAGTTTAAGAAATAAAATGAAGTTACATACTCACACTAACAAGTGTTACAATATTCATACAACCACAAAGTACTTAAATGTACACGCTCCATACACTTGTATGTTAATGAAAGTTTTACGATGTTGTTTGAATTGTATTTGGAACTGAATATAAACCATGTTATGTGTTTTTTTTTTCTAAAGCAAACTGATATTTAAGTTAATGTCACAAAGTATTGATGTTACTAGAAGTAGTAGAAAAAAAAACGTTTAGTGAACTATTTGTATGCATTTCATAAGATACATTTCATATTTGAACATTTGCGAATATGTAGAATAAAAGATGTTGAGAGTGTTTGGTTGATTGCTAGATTTTTTTCAGAAATTCTGCCAAATGTAACACTTCCCATTTTATTTACAGTTTTATTTTATTTAGCACATATACTAGGGCTTCTTATTCAAGTGATATGGTTAGACTAAAGATTCTTTCAAACATGAATGAACATGTTACAATGTGTCTAAAAGGTGTCAATTTAGTTAACACCGTTTATATATAAATTTTATATAAAGTTATTGAACTAGAAACTGTCCTACCTCAATAAATCACTTACAGAATTTATACTGTAAGGGGTTCATTGACCCTAGGGCTGTTACTTTTTTTATAATCCTGGCTTCTCTGCTGTTCAAAAACATTATTAATGAATCTGTTATTCATTTCTTAATAAAAACGGAAGTTCCCTTATCTATTGTGCTTGCAAAATTGCCATAAATTTAAAATTTCAAATGGTACCTCTTGGTCCATTTACCCACAACTACAAACTATTTCATTTTGCGCTCAAATTCTAAAACATTTTAATTAGATTCTTTTAAACAATTTCAAGGTTTTAATATAAACAAAAAACTTTGTCTTTTATAAAACTTTTTGAAAAAAGAATTAAGAAGAGGGGTGATTGTTTTTGCATAATATACGGTTTATTCAATATAGTTTAAAACTGAATACAAATTTGTTTGAAAGACATCTTTGAAGTGAAAGTTGTTAGATTAGATGGAGGCAAAGCTAAATTATTTTCAAGTGTTAAAATTTTTATAAATAATTTAGAAAAAATCGTTCCAATTTTATTTTGAAAAAAAAAAAAAATCCCCGTCAGTCTACCGTTAAAACAATATCAATTAAGATTTGTTCATCAAATTTTGTTGCCTAGGTATGACAAAGTAAATTGTTTTAAATCAATTTCGTATATTCTATAATTAATAAGTTGCTATGCTAATTTATGGATGTTTAATTAAGCCTTAAGAGGAATATTTAACGGAATTTGCTTAAATTAACTACCGTATTTAGTTTTCCGTTTTTTATTCGATAAGTGTTTTATTTATGTGTCATTTAACTCTAACTTTCAAAAACTAAATATTTATGCCAAATTTTTTGACCTTAATTATAAAACATTATAGAAGAGTCTTAATTAAAGCAAAATAAACATAAACAAATATGAAATTAATTAATACATTAGAACGTTAGGGAAACGCAAATTGCAAAATAAATCATAATAAAAATATAACTTCTTTATATATCTTGTATCATTCGACCTGATCCTGACCTATTTTCAAGAGAATATCTTATCTGTTAATAGAAAATTTTCAATAAATTTCCTTTTTATAGGAAATTTTCGATAAATTTCCTTTTTATAGGAAATTTTCGATAAATTTCCTTTTTATAGAAAATTTTCGATAAATTTCCTTTTTATAGGAAATTTTCGATAAATTTCCTTTTTATAGGAAATTTTCAATAAATTTTCTTTTTATAGGAAATTTTTAATAAATTTCCTTTTTATAGGAAATTTTTAATAAATTTCCTTTCGATAAATTTCCGTTTTATAGGGAATTTTCGATAAATTTCCTTTTTATAGGAAATTTTCGATGAATTTCCTTTTTATAGGAAATTTTCGATAAATTTCCTTTTTATAGGAAATTTTCGATAAATTTCCTTTTTATAGGAAATTTTCGATAAATTTCCTTTTTATAGGAAATTTTCGATAAATTTGCTTTTTATAGGAAATTTTCGATAAATTTGCTTTTTTATAGGAAATTTTCGATAAATTTGCTTTTTTATAGGAAATTTTCGATAAATTTGCTTTTTTATAGGAAATTTTCGATAATTTGCTTTTTTATAGGAAATTTTCGATAAATTTGCTTTTTTATAGGAAATTTTCGATAAATTTGCTTTTTTATAGGAAATTTTCGATAAATTTGCTTTTTTATAGGAAATTTTCGATAAATTTGCTTTTTTATAGGAAATTTTCGATAAATTTGCTTTTTTATAGGAAATTTTCGATAAATTTGCTTTTTATAGGAAATTTTCGATAAATTTGCTTTTTTATAGGAAATTTTCGATAAATTTGCTTTTTTATAGGAAATTTTCGATAAATTTGTTTTTTAATAGGAAATTTTCGATAAATTTGTTTTTTAATAGGAAATTTTCGATAAATTTCGTTTTTATAGGAAATTTTCAATAAATTTCGTTTTTATAGGAAATTTTCGATAAATTTCGTTTTTATAGGAAATTTTCGATAAATTTCGTTTTATAGGAAATTTTCGATAAATTTCGTTTTTATAGGAAATTTTCGATAAATTTCGTTTTTATAGGAAATTTTCGATAAATTTCGTTTTTATAGGAAATTTTCGATAAATTTCGTTTTTATAGGAAATTTTCGATAAATTTCGTTTTTATAGGAAATTTTCGATAAATTTCGTTTTTATAGGAAATTTTCGATAAATTTCGTTTTTATAGGAAATTTTCGATAAATTTCGTTTTTATAGGAAATTTTCGATAAATTTCGTTTTTATAGGAAATTTTCGATAAATTTCGTTTTTATAGGAAATTTTCGATAAATTTCGTTTTTATAGGAAATTTTCGATAAATTTCGTTTTTATAGGAAATTTTCGATAAATTTCGTTTTTAATAGGAAATTTTCGATAAATTTGTTTTTTAATAGGAAATTTTCGATAAATTTCGTTTTTATAGGAAATTTTCAATAATTTCGTTTTTATAGGAAATTTTCAATAAATTTCGTTTTTATAGGAAATTTTCGATAAATTTCGTTTTTATAGGAAATTTTCGATAAATTTCGTTTTTATAGGAAATTTTCGATAAATTTCGTTTTTATAGGAAATTTTCGATAAATTTCGTTTTTATAGGAAATTTTCGATAAATTTCGTTTTTATAGGAAATTTTCGATAAATTTCGTTTTTATAGGAAATTTTCGATAATTTTGTTTTCTATAGGAAATTTTTGATAATTTTATTTTCTATAGGAAATTTTCGATAATTTTGTTTTCTATAGGAAATTTTCGATAATTTTGTTTTCTATAGGAAATTTTCGATAATTTTGTTTTCTATAGGAAATTTTCGATAATTTTGTTTTCTATAGCAAGTTTTCGATAATTTTGTTTTCTATAGCAAGTTTTCGATAATTTTGTTTTCTATAGCAAGTTTTCGATAATTTTGTTTTCTATAGCAAGTTTTCGATAATTTTGTTTTCTATAGCAAGTTTTCGATAATTTTGTTTTCTATAGCAAGTTTTCGATAATTTTGTTTTCTATAGCAAGTTTTCGATAATTTTGTTTTCTATAGCAAGTTTTCGATAATTTTGTTTTCTATAGCAAGTTTTCGATAATTTTGTTTTCTATAGCAAGTTTTCGATAATTTTGTTTTCTATAGCAAGTTTTCGATAATTTAAGTTTCGATAATTTGTTTTCTATAGCAAGTTTTCGATAATTTTGTTTTCTATAGCAAGTTTTCGATAATTTTGTTTTCTATAGCAAGTTTTCTATAGCAAGTTTTGTTTCCTATAGCAAGTTTTCGATAAATTTTCCTTTTTATAGGAATTTTCGATAAATTTGTTTTCTATAGCCATTTTCTATAAATTTGTTTTTATAGGAAATTTTCGATAAATTTCTTTTTTATAGGAATTTTCGATAAATTTCCTTTTTATAGAAAATGTTTGATAAATTTCCTTTTTATAGGAAATTTTAATAAATTTCCTTTTTATAGGAAATTTTCGATAAATTTAATTTTTATAGGAAATTTTCGATAAATTTGCTAATTATAGGACATTTTCGATAAATTTGCTATTTATAGGAAATTTTCTATTTATAGGAAATTTTCGATAAATTTGCTATTTATAGGAAATTTTCGATAAATTTGCTATTTATAGGAAATTTTCGATAAATTTGCTATTTATAGGAAATTTTCGATAAATTTGCTATTTATAGGAAATTTTCGATAAATTTGCTATTTATAGGAAATTTTCGATAAATATGCTATTTATAGGAAATTTTCGATAAATATGCTATTTATAGGAAATTTTCGATAAATATGCTATTTATAGGAAATTTTCGATAAATATGCTATTTATAGGAAATTTTCGATAAATCCGTCATTTTTAAATTTTATTCATATGGGAGGTGCCACGGCCCCCGTTGCTAGTCCGCCCACTTTTTGTCCTAAATAATCATATTGACACTAAAGTGGCTTCTCAGATATACTGATTTAATATTTTCTTAATATGGAAGGTGCCACGCCCACATTTTTGAACCATTCCGCCCATTTGGTTCAAAAATATTCTTATGGATGTCAAAGTTGTCCGTAAAAAATTGTAGGACTCTAGCTGTTGCAGTTTCTAACATATGCGACTTTTAATACTTATTTTGTATGTGGGCGTGGCTCCTCGCCCACTTGAAATTTTGAAGTAAGCGGTAGCCTATAGTTCCTTCCAGACATACAGAAAGACACTGTGAAAATTTCAGAAAAAACGGTCCAGCCGTTTAGCTGCCTATAGTCCAAACTAACAAACAAACTTACAAACACACATTCATTGTAGGGTATGAATATACCCTCCTACTTTAGTGGGGAGGGTATATTGGGTTTGTGCTGATGTTTGTAACATACAAAAATATTCGTTCTATACCCACCTTAAAGTATACCAATCGGCTTGGAATCGTTTTCTGAGTCGATTAAGCTATGTCCGTCCGTACGTCTGGCTGGCTGTCCATGTAAACCTTGTGCGCAAGGTACAGGTCACAATTTTCAAGATAATTGGATGAAATTTCACACAACAGCTTTTTTAGCCCAATGGTTAAAATGGTTAAAATCTATCCATTATTTCACCTAGCCCCCATACAACAGAACCCCCGAAAAGGGCTTCTTAACTCATAATTATGTTAAATATACCTGTATATCGATAAAAAGCGGCACAACTAAGTTTTATACAAGCCTTGATAACCTTGCCAAATTTCATAGTGATCGGGCCTCATTTGATCCTAGCTCCCATACAAAGTCCCATTCAGAAAATTACTTGAATGTCCAAAATTAACTTATAAACACAAATATCGCGATGAAATTCAGCACAAATAAATATTATATAAATATATTCACAAAATTTTATCGGGCTTGGTCCATAATTGCCCCCAGCTCCCCATATAAAGCCTCTTTCAGAAAATTAGTTTTTCATCCATAAATTGCTTAAATGTATCGGAACAAGGTAATATTGAAGGTAAATGCGCCCGACTATGCTTTCTTACTTGTTTTTATATACATACATAGATTTAGTTTTTATGAAAAATTTTTAAAAATTTATTTGCCTCCTGTCAGGAAACAAATTTCTTTTTTTAGGGAAAAAAAAATTTTAAACATTTACTTTTTTTCAAATAGTATTGTGACCATATTTATTTCCTGAAATATTTGCTTAATCTGTTTATCGCTTAAAATATGATTGCCAAAATGTCAAAATTGTTTTTTTTTTAATCAAGTTTCCCTCTTATTAAGAAATAGTTTTATTTATTTGCAAATATTAAAGATTTTACAAAAAAAAAAAACTACAAAAACTAATATAAAAATCACCAATTTAAGAAATTTTCTATTTTGGGAAAGTTTAGCGACACTAAGTCTAAACATTCACGCTTTTTTTATACCCACCATCAGATGGGGGGTATATTGATTTTGTCATTCCGTTTGTAACACATTGAAATATTGGTCATAGACCCACAAAAGTATATATATTCTGGGTTCTTGTTAAATTCTAAGACGATCTAGCCATGTCTATCCGTCTGTCCGTCCGTCCGTCCGTCCGTCTGTCTGTCTGTTGAAAGCACGATAGAGTCCGAACGGAACGAGATAGAGGATTGAAATTTTCCACAAATATTCTCTATAGGTTTGTTTGGTATTGAAAATGGGCAATAACGGTCCACGTTTTCGGATAGCCCCCATACAAGTGGACCCCCGAAAAACAGCTTTAATATGGGCATATCTGTTTCAAAAGTACGAGTATAGCGATGAAATTGGACATAAATAAGTTTCATATGATCCAAAAAGAGGTTCGGTTCATAATTGACCCTACCCCCCATATAAGGCCCTCTTCAGAAAATTAGTTTAACGCTCATGACTGGCTTAAAAATACTAGTATTGTGATGAAATTCGACACACATAAGTTTCAATGAAGCCAAAATCTCTCTATCAAACTTTATGTGTATCGGTCCATAATTGGCCCTACTCCCCATATAAGGAGCCCTTCAAAAAATTACTTAAACGATCATTACTAGTTTAAAAATACAGAATACAGAAAAGCGATGAAATTCGACACACATATTTTTTATACGAGTTAAAAATTCTCTTCCAAATGTATTGAGGATCGGTCCATAAGAAAATTACTTTGACAATCTTTGCTGACTTAAAAATACGTGAACAGTTATGAAATTTTATATAAGAAACATTTATAGGAACGTAAATCTTCCTACCGAATTTCATGCGGAAAGTGTCGGAAAGTGATATTCGATGTAAATATGTTTTGTATGAACCAAAATTGGTCTAAAAAAATTTATGAAAAACGGTCAATTATTAACCCTATCTCTCATATAAAGTCCTCTTCAGTTAATTTGATGAGCAATATCACCATTTTGTTTATAGGGGAGCATTCCTTTTAAGGCATACAGTTTGATGGTGGGTATATGAGATTCGGCATAGCCGAATATAACACTCTCACTTGTTTAAATTTGACTTTCAATTAAAAGCCATTATTGCTTTGTTAATGAGTTGCCTATTCCTTTGTTTTTAGAATAATAAAATCAAATTTATTCATAACAGCGAAAATAAAACTAATTCTTTAAATCAGCTTTCACCGGCATACATTAAAACTTCTATTTTTGCATTATTTATTAAACATATTTTATTGTGGGTATTTCCAGAAATGTTTATAATTGTTACAGTTAAATACGCAGCAAATTTTTGTTAACAAATTAAAGAAACAAATTGCAGTAGATTGTAGTTGAAACGAATTTTAGGGGGTTTAATTAGGCGAGAAGTTTTAAAAAATAAAAGCAACGTTGTCACCAAATATGTATGTTGGGAAGGCATGTGTTAATTTGTTGGTGCATTAAGTTGTAATTGTAGTGGGAAGGTTTCAAATTGTAAATGGAATACTATATAGTAAAATAGGGCAACAGAGCCTAATCTGAACAGCCAAATGATTTTTATCTTTTTAGTATCAAAATTATGATCATAAATATAATTTGAAAATAAATTGAAATACATAAAAACAACTTTAATGTCACTGTCATAACTTAATCTTAATCTATCAAATTTACTTCTAATACCATATATGACCATTATAAATCTTTAAAAACATAGTTGTTTGAACATAAATTGTTGCTAAAGTTGTTATGGCCATAATCTTGGCGGTTTGATTAAAAATGATTTAAAAAATTCACAATATTTATTTAATATTGAAATGCATTTCACAATACCTTATAGTGGGGATGGTATGCCAACTGCAATTGCTAAAACTCTAAAACAGAAGTACCAGCCTGTTTAAAACATGTTCCCATTGCTGCTCCTAACAATCTCGTAAATATATGTCATAATGACCAACCAATGTCATCATCAACTGATTTGTTATTTAAAATATATATTCTTATTATTCAATTTTCTAGCTTTTAATTACTTTACTAGGTAAACTACTTTCAAAATAAATTTGTTTTAATTAAACATCAATAATTGTTTTTTTTTAACAATTTACTTTATATCTTTATGCAATAAATGTTAATTTAAAAAAAAAATTTTTTCTTAAATCAGATGAAGCAACACCTAGTTAGTATGAGGTAATAAACACAGGTGAATCTCCCAGCTGTAGTATTAATCTTAATCTTACTAGTAATTGAAAAAGAATTTAAAACATTTAAGTACTTAATAAAAACGACATAATATTTTTACACCCAAACTGCAATAATCCAAAGTGCTAGAGCGCTATCAATAGTAACAAGTAAAACGGTTAAGCAATTTTTAAAAATTTTAAATTTTCTTTAAAAATTTTTAATTTGAAGGTTTTAGAAATCATCATCAGCTAAAAGACTTAAACTTATTTGAATACATTTGAACTTGACTAACCACAATTTATTTTAATGCTAATAATTATAAAGTATATTTAAAAATGTCATAGTTAATTTACAACATTGTTAAACAAAATTTTTCTCACATACATAGTTGTTGACATAAAATCATAATGTCATCATTTTTAATCTTAAAATCCAAAACCATATAAAATTGACTTTATGCTAAATACTGCAGTAAATTAAGCAGAACAATTTGTTAACATGTTTGAGTTTTTGACGAGTTCAGTTCAGTTTCAGTTTCAGTCAGTTCTAGTTCAGTTCTAGTCAGTTCTAGTTCGTTCTAGTCGTTCTAGTTCAGTTCTAGTTCAGTCTAGTTCAGTTCTAGTTCAGTTCTAGTTCAGTTTAGTTAGTTTAGTTCAGTTCTAGTTCCGTTCTAGTTTCCGTTCGTTCAGTTCTAGTTCAGTTCTAGTTCAGTTCTAGTTCAGTTCTAGTTAAGTTCTGTTCAGTTCTCGTCAGTTTATAGTTCATTTCTAGTAAGTTCTAGTAGTTTGTTCAGTTCTAGTTCAGTTCTAGTTCAGTTCTAGTTCAGTTCAGTTCAGTTCTAGTTCATCTAGTTCAGTTCTGTTCAGTTCTAGTTCAGTTCTAGTTCAGTTCTAGTGCAGTTCTAGTTCCGTTCTAGTTCAGTCTAGTTCAGTTCTAGTTCATTCTAGTCAGTTCGAGTTGCAGTTTAGTTCAGTTCTAGTCAGTTCTGTTCAGTTCTAGTTCAGTTCTAGTTCAGTTCTAGTTCATTCTAGTTCAGTTCTAGTTCAGTTCTAGTTCAACGTTCTAGTTCAGTTCTAGTTCAGTTCTAGTTTCAGTTCTAGTTCATTCTAGTTCAGTTCTAGTTCAGTTCAGTTCAGTTCTAGTTCAGTTCTAGTTCAGTTCTAGTTCAGTTCTAGTTCAGTTCTAGTTCAGTTCTGTTTCAGTTCTAGTTCGTTCTAGTTCAGTTCTAGTTCAGTTCTAGTTCAGTTCTAGTTCAGTTCTAGTTCAGTTCTAGTTCAGTTCTAGTTCAGTTCTAGTTCAGTTCTAGTTCAGTTCTAGTTCAGTTCTAGTTCAGTTCTAGTTCTTCTAGTTCAGTTCTAGTTCAGTTCTAGTTCAGTTCTAGTTCAGTTCTAGTTCAGTTCTAGTTCAGTTCTAGTTCAGTTCTAGTTCAGTTCTAGTTCAGTTCTAGTTCAGTTCTAGTTCAGTTCTAGTTCAGTTCAGTTCAGTTCTAGTTCAGTTCTAGTTCAGTTCTAGTTCAGTTCTAGTTCAGTTCTAGTTCAGTTCTAGTTCAGTTCTAGTTCAGTTCTAGTTCAGTTCTAGTTCAGTTCTTCTCGTTCAGTTCTAGTTCAGTTCTAGTTCAGTTCTAGTTCAGTTCTAGTTCAGTTCTAGTTCAGTTTCTAGTTCAGTTCTAGTTCAGTTCTAGTTCAGTTCTAGTTCAGTTCTAGTTCAGTTCTAGTTCAGTTCTAGTTCAGTTCTAGTTCAGTTCTAGTTCAGTTCTAGTTCAGTTCTAGTTCAGTTCTAGTTCAGTTCTAGTTCAGTTCTAGTTCAGTTCTAGTTCAGTTCTAGTTCAGTTCTAGTTCAGTTCTAGTTCAGTTCTAGTTCAGTTCTAGTTCAGTTCTAGTTCAGTTCTAGTTCAGTTCTAGTTCAGTTCTAGTTCAGTTCTAGTTCAGTTCTAGTTCAGTTCTAGTTCAGTTCTAGTTCAGTTCTAGTTCAGTTCTAGTTCAGTTCTAGTTCAGTTCTAGTTCAGTTCTGGTTCAGTTCTGTTCAGTTCTAGTTCAGTTCTAGTTCGTTCTAGTTCAGTTCTAGTTCAGTTCTAGTTCAGTTCTAGTTCAGTTCTAGTTCAGTTTAGTTTTTAGTTTCTAGTTCAGTTCTAGTTCAGTTCTAGTTCAGTTCTAGTTCAGTTCTAGTTCAGTTCTAGTTTAGTTCTAGTTCAGTTCTAGTTCAGTTCTAGTTCAGTTCTAGTTCAGTTCTAGTTCAGTTCTAGTTCAGTTCTAGTCTTCTAGTTCAGTTCTAGTTCAGTTCTAGTTCAGTTCTAGTTCAGTTCTAGTTCAGTTCTAGTTCAGTTCTAGTTCAGTTCTAGTTCAGTTCTAGTTCAGTTCTAGTTCAGTTCTAGTTTCAGTTCTAGTTCAGTTCTAGTTCAGTTCTAGTTCAGTTCTAGTTCAGTTCTAGTTCAGTTCTAGTTCAGTTCTAGTTCAGTTCTAGTTCAGTTCTAGTTCAGTTCTAGTTCAGTTCTAGTTCAGTTCATAGTTCAGTTCTAGTTCAGTTCTAGTTCAGTTCTAGTTCAGTTCTAGTTCAGTTCTAGTTCAGTTCTAGTTCAGTTCTAGTTCAGTTCTAGTTCAGTTTCTAGTTCAGTTCTAGTTCAGTTCTAGTTCAGTTCTAGTTCAGTTCTAGTTCAGTTCTAGTTCAGTCTAGTTCAGTTCTAGTTCAGTTCTAGTTCAGTTCTAGTTCAGTTCTAGTTCAGTTCTAGTTCAGTTCTAGTTCAGTTCTAGTTCAGTTCTAGTTCAGTTCTAGTTCAGTTCTAGTTCAGTTCTAGTTCAGTTCTAGTTCAGTTCTAGTTCAGTTCTAGTTCAGTTCTCAGTTCAGTTCTAGTTTCAGCAGTTCTAGTTCAGTTCTAGTTCAGTTCTAGTTCAGTTCTAGTTCAGTTCTAGTTCAGTTCTAGTTCAGTTCTAGTTCAGTTCTAGTTCAGTTCTAGTTCAGTTCTAGTTCAGTTCTAGTTCAGTTCTAGTTCAGTTCTAGTTCAGTTCTAGTTCAGTTCTAGTTCAGTTCTAGTTCAGTTCTAGTTCAGTTCTAGTTCAGTTCTAGTTCAGTTCTAGTTCAGTTCTAGTTCAGTTCTAGTTCAGTTCTAGTTCAGTTTTTCAGTTCTAGTTCAGTTCTAGTTCAGTTCTAGTTCAGTTCTAGTTCAGTTCTAGTTCAGTTCTAGTTCAGTTCTAGTTCAGTTCTAGTTCAGTTCTAGTTCAGTTCTAGTTCAGTTCTAGTTCAGTTCTAGTTCAGTTCTAGTTCAGTTCTAGTTTCAGTTCTAGTTCAGTTCTAGTTCAGTTCTAGTTCAGTTCTAGTTCAGTTCTAGTTCAGTTCTAGTTCAGTCTAGTTCAGTTCTAGTTCAGTTCTAGTTCAGTTCTGTTCAGTTCTAGTTCAGTTCTAGTTCAGTTCAGTTCAGTTCTAGTTCGTTCTAGTTCAGTTCTAGTTCAGTTCTAGTTCAGTTCTAGTTCAGTTCTAGTTCAGTTCTAGTTCAGTTCTAGTTCAGTTCTAGTTCAGTTCTAGTTCAGTTCTCGTTCAGTTTCTAGTTCAGTTCAGTTTTCAGTTCTAGTTCAGTTCTAGTTCAGTTCTAGTTCAGTTCTAGTTTAGTTCTAGTTCAGTTCTGGTTCAGTTCTAGTTCAGTTCAGTTCTTTCATTCTAGTTCAGTTCTAGTTCAGTTCTAGTTCAGTTCTAGTTCAGTTCTAGTTCAATTCTAGTTCAGTTCTACTTCAGTTCTCTAGTTCAGTTCTAGTTCAGTTCTAGTTCAGTTCTAGTTCAGTTCTAGTTCAGTCTAGTTCAGTTCTAGTTCAGTTCTAGTTCAGTTCTAGTTCAGTTCTAGTTCAGTTCTAGTTCAGTTTCTAGTTCAGTTCTAGTTCAGTTCTAGTTCAGTTCTAGTTCAGTTCTAGTTCAGTTCTAGTTCAGTTCTAGTTCAGTTCTAGTTCAGTTCTAGTTCAGTTCTAGTTCAGTTCTAGTTCAGTTCTAGTTCAGTTCTAGTTCAGTTTCTAGTTCTTTCTAGTTCAGTTCTAGTTCAGTTCAGTTCAAGTTCTAGTTCAGTTCTAGTTCAGTTCTAGTTCAGTTCTAGTTCAGTTCTAGTTCAGTTCTAGTTCAGTTCTAGTTCAGTTCTAGTTCAGTTCTAGTTCAGTTCTAGTTCAGTTCTAGTTCAGTTCTAGTTCAGTTCTAGTTCAGTTCTAGTTCAGTACTAGTTCAGTTCTTGTTCAGTTCTCATGTAGATTTATTTCTAGTTCAGTTCTTCTTTAGTTCTGTTGTAGCTCAATTAAAATTAATTTCTTCAATTTGTGTAGAATTCTTATACAATTCATCACGAAAATATTACTGGTTTACCTCTTTAAATTAATTCAAAGATATGATATCATATTAAAGTGCGAAGATTTTAATATTAAAGTTTCCAACAAAATACGATTTAATATGTTTTTAATTATTTGTGATCTTTAATTGTAAAACCATATGCAAATAGATGTTGGAACTAAAGTTCTTAGCATTTTTCAACAATAAAGTTTAATACCTATAAATGACTGGTTCACTTCCCTGACAACATAATTTTCATTTAATATACATATCGTCTCAATTGTTTCTTAAAATAACTTACCTACATTTTTCTGACTATAGCCACATTTGTGTATAAACAATTTTCTAATTTCTGAAAATGTTAATGAAAATCCATAAATTATATTTCTTAAATCTGCTAAACGTTTTAGGCAATAATTAAACCCTTTTTGGGAAAAAACTACAAAATAATAATTATGACACTATAAAATTTATAAATGTTTTGGTGGTTCTACCTAAATTTATAGGAATAAACTCTACTACATTACTCGCCAAAAAAAACTTTAAATATTGTTATTATTATTTCATCTAGAATATAAAACTCTTTATTTTCAAGGTCATCGTCACTCTTAAGTAAAAAGATTATTAAAATAAAAATTATTTATACATAATTTAAAAAGCCGGCGGATGGTTGAACAGACGGACGGACGAACAAGCACATTAACCATTATTTTGAAGTATTTATGTTGCTTTCTATGATTGATGTTAAAAATCTACTAATTTGATTAATGTTATTTAAAGCACCTTTACCACTTTTCCAAATTACCGCTCTTTTTATTTGAAACTTTTTTTATATTATTTAATAACAACTATTTTTTATAGTTGTTTTTATCTCAGGGGTTTGTTTTAAATAGGAGTTACTCTATATTTAATATTATATCATTTCCTAAGAATTAAATTTATCTTGTTTTCTTTAAAATGTGGATGAAACAAATTAGTTTTTAAAGTGTTTTAAAGCTACCGGGCAATATCAAAAATATATTATGGTTTGCTACCGAGAATAGAAAGTATATTAAATAAGTTAAATGGTTGGTTGCATATGGGATATGTTTATGTGTGTCTTTTGAAATTTTCCCAGTATTTTCAATGATCAAATCTTTAATAATTAGAAAAAAGAAATAGTCCATAGTCTAGTCTATAGTCTAGTCTATAGTCTAGTATATAGTCTAGTCTATAGTCTAGTCTATAGTCTAGTCAACAGTCTATAGTCTAGTCAACAGTCTATAGTCTAGTCTGTAGTCTAGTCTATAGTCTAGTCTATAGTCTAGTCTATAGTCTAGTCTATAGTCTAGTCTATAGTCTAGTCTATAGTCTAGTCTATAGTCTAGTCTATAGTCTAGTCTATAGTCTAGTCTATAGTCTAGTCTATAGTCTAGTCTGTAGTCTAGTCTATAGTCTAGTCTAGTCTAGTCTGTAGTCTAGTCTATAGTCTAGTCTGTAGTCTAGTCTATAGTCTAGTCTATAGTCTAGTCTATAGTCTAGTCTATAGTCTAGTCTATAGTCTGGTCTATAGTCTAGCGGAAGATTAGTTTAGTACTTTGGAACCTGGAAGTGATCGCAAATTTTTCTTAATTTCTCAATTACACGTTTAAAATCCCATAACAAAATATATATCATTAACAAATCTCTATTAAACAAGTAAGAGCTCTATATTCGGCTGTGCCGAATCTTATATACCCTTCACCATGATGTGTTAAAAAACAGTCAGTGCGAATTTTATTACAAAAAATCAATAAATACCAATTGCAAAACGGTAAGGTGCCAAAAAGTTCCCTTTTATGGGTTCTCACTTAATCCCGGCGCTACATGCATAATTTAATATTTCTATGTTCAATATTATAGAAATTTCAGAAAGTACCTTTTGAAGAACGAAAAAGTACCAAAAAGTCCCGTTTGATGGGTTCCCACTTAATCCAGACTCTACATACTTAATTTCATGTTTCTAGGTTCAATAATATAGAAATTTCAGAATGTACCTTTTGAAGAACTTAAAAGTACCAAAAAGTCCCCTTTTATGGGTTTTCGCCTAATCCGGGCTCTACATACTTAATTTCATGTTTCTAGGTTCAATACAGGAAAAATGTAAATGTTTTCATGAAATTTTCAGAGGTGGTCTCGGATTTTTACTCATATCTTCGTTATTTATGGGCCGATGGGTTGATTTTAAATAGTATTCTATTCGATCGTATTTCCGATAGAATTATTGAAAAGTCGGATCTCGCAGATATCTGGGGTCTTCTGAAAACTGATTTCAACATACACACAGACCGACAGACAGACAGACGGACATGGCTAACTAACTAACATATATTGTGGGAAAATTATATTATAGAAATTACAAACGGAATGACAAACTTATATATATGAAGGTTATAAAAATTGACTTGAAAACCGGTATATTTAGTGTTAAACACCAACATTAATATGCCGATCACACAAAATGATTTTCTTGCATTTAAAGTTTGTTTGCTTGACTTCTGTTTTTATTTTGTACTTCTTTAATTCTACGAACACGTCAATTTATGATCTGATAAATGGCTCCTGAAATCAATAAAAATAAAGGAATAATAAATTTAATAAATTAACAATAAAATGTCAACTATGATTGTTTACCGGTCTAGTCTTTTTTCCCATTCATTTAAAAGCTATATTATTTAAATAATTTATTTAGGCTTTTTTGATATTAAACATTTCTAAAATGTATTTCGATAAAACCGGGCTCTGAGATCAAGTCTTTGTCGGACACGTGATATGTATTAAATTTCTTACATATTAATTAATAAATTCAAATATTTATGGGAATTTTTATACTAATTTTTTTTTTAATTTAAACGTTTTTTCAACTTTGCATATAAATTTTGTTTAATAACTGGAATGAAATAAATAAAAAATTGGGTTATGAATTAATGCCCAAAAAATATTAGATGAAAGTAAAGAAAAATGAAAAAGTACTTAAAACAAGCTGAAAAGGATATATTGAGGACCAAAATCAAGGCTGAAAAGTCCTTTGTTTTGCAATAGTTTTTCTAAAATTAAATTTTAAAATGTTTCCATTCGTTTTGGCGCAAATAATTAAAAAAAAAAAAAAAAACAATTGAAAAACAAATTATTGTTTTTATTGAAAACACATTGATTTGATTTCGTATTTTAAATGTATTTCCATTTTTTTTTTTTTAAGTTGAATAACTTGAGTTTGAAGATGCTGATAATTAAGTTTAAATTATTAAAAAATATTGTTTATACAATTAACAATCTATATAATTATGAGTACATTTTGCACTTCACATACTTCCTGATGACTAATCAAGTTTTATATTTATTGAGGTTGTTATATAAACAAACACTTTTATTCAAAATATAAAGAGAAAATTTTGGAATTAAAAATTGAATTTGCAACACTGAAACCGAACGATATCAATTTCTCATCAACGATTAATTATACTTTCTCGAAAATAAAGTAAAGCCGATTTTTAGACTTTCAAAAGAAAACAATAATGCCTGATACATAAACTAGTTTATGGTATGGTCTATAACCTAGAATACAGTATAGTGTATACTACTTAAAGTTTAGTCTATAGTTTGGGCTATAATTAGCATATAGACTGAATACTGAACTATAGTCTATATTATAGTGTGGACTATAGTGTGGACTAAAGCCTATAATCTATAGTCTAGTTTATAGATTGCACTACACTACACAAGTCTATTGGGCTGGACTATAATCTACTCTATAATCTAGTCTGTAGCTGGATTAGAGTCTAGGCAGTAGGTTTGTCATTCGAATAAAAATTATTCAATTAATAGAGGAATAAAATTTGTTTTTCTTCTAACGAAAAAAAAATTTCCAATTTAGAATAAAGAATAATTCGAACAATTTTTGTCGATTAATCGAATATTCGAATAATATTTGAATATTACTTTTTACGAATGTTTTATTAATTTTTGAAACAAAACGTTTACTTCTTTTTGCAGTTTATAAAATCACGTCTATCACGGTGATAGACATAGCACAGTGGTATAGGAAAAAAAAAAGAGGGAAATAATTCGGTAACTTCTAAACGGTTAATCCGATTTTAATGAAATTTGGTATGCACAAAGAGGAGGTGTTGTCGAGTTTAGGTTTTGAATTTGGACCTTATAGGCCAACCAGGGGCCCGGCGGGGGGTCCTCAAATTAGGACACCTCGGCTATGTTAAATTTTTAAAACGATCCTATTTCTTCATTTGAGTTCCGATTTAAAAAAAATTTCGTATATAGAATCTCCTCATCGAGCACTATAAAAAATGTTGTCATAGCAGTAAATTATCTCTTATAGTTTAGGAGATATTCGCATTTGAAAATTAAAATTTTAAAATTTTTACCGTCCTTACTTTAGTTTTTTTTGATAATAGCAGGTCCAAATATTCCCGATTTTCGCCATTTTGTTTTATTCGCTTAACAACAAGTTTATATATCAAGCAGTGAAAGAATTATGTAAAAATCATGACTGAGTCCAAAGTTATAGGCATTTTAATTTAAAAAATTAAAAAAAGGCGATTTTTTGTCATTTTTTTGGGAAAAAAGTATCTTTTTCTTTTTAAGTTATCTAAAAAGTTTCTAAGAAGATGTATATAGAATTTATACTTTTTGGAAAGCTGACTTTACATAAAGTACGATAAATGAAACAAAACCTAAAAATTTTTGATACCGAGGGGACCAGGTCCATCCAAAAAAAACCCTATTTTTTATGGAAAATTAAATTTTGAGCAAAAATTCTCAAATCGCATAGTCGATATCAAATTATAGTGACCTGTTTTATATGACCCAATATGTTCTTAATCATTTTGTAACGGGTTTCGATAACCCGTTTTTAGAAAATTTACCTAGCACTATTATTTTCATCCATATATGTAACAAATTTAAGAGTTAACCTTATGGATGAAAATAATAGTGCTAGGCAAATTTTCTAAAAGATGTTGAGTTTTCCCTAATTAATTTGTCACTTAAAAAACATTAGGTAGGCATGTTATATATCAATGGAAAGGTAATTTTGTCTATTTTTCAAAACTGTATATAATTTTTGAAAATTAAAAAATTCGCGGAATACTTTTTTTAAAAAAAATTAAAAAATGTTTTTTATTCAGTTTTTGCGAAGATACAAATTTTTCTAATTGCAATAAAAATTTTATTTATGAATATTTTTTGATGAAATTTTACAGTTAGGTAGATTTTTTTACTTAAAATCCAAAATTAAATCAAAATTTCGAATTTTCTTATTAGAAATCCCGGAATTCCCAAAAAAGTTTTAAAAAATCCCAAAAATGGGATTTTTTAGTTTTTTGCCTATTATATCCATACCAGGGGCGGGGTTATCGAAACCCGTTACAAAATGATTAAGAACATATTGGGTCATATAAAACAGGTCACTATAATTTGATATCGACTATGCGATTTGAGAATTTTTGCTCAAAATTTAATTTTCCATAAAAAATAGGGTTTTTTTGGATGGACCTGGTCCCCTCGGTATCAAAAATTTTTAGGTTTTGTTTCATTTATCGTATTTTATGTAAAGTCAGCTTTCCAAAAAGTATAAATTCTATATACATCTTCTTAGAAACTTTTTAGATAACTTAAAAAGAAAAAGATACTTTTTTCCCAAAAAAATGACAAAAAATCGCCTTTTTTTAATTTTTTAAATTTAAATGCCTATAACTTTGGACTCAGTCATGATTTTTACATAATTCTTTCACTGCTTGGTATATAAACTTGTTGTTAAGCAAATAAAAAAAAATGGCGAAAATCGGAAATATTTGGACCTGCTATTATCAAAAAAACTAAAGTAAGGACGGTAAAAATTTTAAAATTTTAATATTCAAATGCGAATATCTCCTAAACTATAAGAGATAATTTACTGCTACGACGACATTTTTTATAGTGCTCGATGAGGAGATTCTATATACGAAATTTTTTTTAAATCGGAACTCAAATGAAGAAATAGGATCGTTTTAAAAATTTAACATAGCCGAGGTGTCCTAATTTGAGGACCCCCCGCCGGGCCCCTGGTTGGCCTATAAGGTCCAAATTCAAAACCTAAACTCGACAACACCTCCTCTTTGTGCACACCAAATTTCATTAAAATCGGATTAACCGTTTAGAAGTTACCGAATTATTTCCCTCTTTTTTTTTTCCTATACCACTGTGCATAGTGTAACCCTTCACCGAAAATTAAAATGGAGACACTACATATAGGATAGGATCAAATAGGCACATCGGTGCTGGGCGATATGTAGGAGAACTATAGGCATGAAATGGGGTCTTAGTCCTACTATGACACATTGGTTTTATAAAAGTGTAATTAGACTAATTCTAGCTTATGCTTCAGTAATCTGGTTAACTTCTTTGGATAAAAAGTGTAATATCAAACTACAACAGGGGTGTTCAGCGTACATGCTACTTGGGTACAAGTGGTGCCATAAGTACAGGCTCTAGAAACGTTGCTAGATATTCCACCCATTGAAACATATTTAAGATATCAGGCGGTACTTACAACCGAACGGCTCATAACATTAGGTGAACTGGCCAAAAGCGGTTATAATACACATCATCAATGTATACTGGACACATTGGAGGGCTATAAACAATCATCGGACATGCCTGATTGCATACCAGACACAGAATATCTTGGAAACTTTGAAACACTGAGCCCAGGTAGAATGTCTTGGTCAAGCAGCGCACAACAGGCCCGATAGTGGCCTGTTTCTAATACATTAATAAATAGTAAGATTTTCTTATATAAAACACTTTCAAATACTTTTAAATCCGTTGAGAAATTTAAAATAGGTTACTGATTTATAAGTGTATTCATTTACGATAACCGTTTTTTTTATCCGTATCTTAAGATTTTAAAAGTATTTGGCAAATTTTATTTGTATTTTATTAAATTATTCGAATAAAAACTTTTATTCGTTATTCGTTCGAATAATCGAATAATTTTAAAAAATCGAGTAGTCGATTACTACTCGAATGAAAAAAATATAGTACATTTTTATCCGAGTAATTTTAAACATGAATAATTGACAACCCTACTAGGCAGTGGTCAGGACTGGTGTCTAGTTTATAGTCTGACAATAATCACGTTTATAGTTTGGGCTATAGTCTAGTCAATAATCTTTACTATAGTCTATTATATAGTATGGGTCTTATTCTAATTTATAGTCCAGTGTATTGTCTACTTTATAGTCTAGTTTATAGTCAGTACTAAAGTCTAGACTATAGTCTTTTCAATAGTCTGGACTAGCCTATAGTCTACGTGTAGACTACAGTCTAGGCTATAGTCTAGTCTATAGTATAAACTATGAACTTGGTCTAGTCTATAGTATGGACTATGGTCCAGTCTGTAGTATGGATTATCGTCTTGTCTATAGTATGGACTATAGCATAGTCTATAGTATAAAATATAGTCCGAACTATAGTCTGGATTATAGTATAGTCTATAGTCTGTTCTATAGTATAATCTATTGTCTGGACTATAGTATAGTCTATTGTCTGGACTATAGTATAATCTATAGTTTGGACTATAGCATAGTCTATAGTCTGGACTATAGTTTAGTCTATAGTCTAGACTATAGTGCAGTCTATAGTCTGGACTATAGTGTAGTCTATAGTCTGGACTATAGTGTAGTCTATAGTCTGGACTATAGTGTAGTCTATAGACCGGACTATAGTAGTAGTGTGGACTATAGTATAATCTATAGTCTAGACTATAGTATATTTTATATATTGGACTATAGTATAGTCTATATATTGAATTTTAGTATAGTCTATATATTGGACTATAGTATAGTCTATATATTTGACTATAGTATAGTCTATATATTTGACTATAGTATAGTCTATATTTGGACTATAGTGTAATCTATGGTCTGGACCGTAGTATAGTGTATTGTCTGGACTGTAGTAAGTCTGTAGTATAGTCTGGACTATAGTATAGTCTATAGCCTGCTTTATAGTACAGTCTATATATTGGACTACAGTATAGTCCATATATGGGACTATATAGTCTGGACCATTGCATAGTCTATAGTCTGAACCATAGTTTAGTCTACAGTCTGGACCATAGTGTAGTATATAGTCTGAACTATGGTATAGTCTATATTCTGGACTATTGTGTAGTCTATGATCTAGACTATAGTGCAGATTATAGTATTATTTACTATAGTCTATAGTTTGGACTATAGTATAGTATATAATCTGGACTATAATTTAGTCTATATTCTATACTATGGTATTGTCTATTGTCAGGACTGATGCATAGTCTGAACTATAGCATAGTCAATAGTCTGGACTATAGTACAGACTATAGTCTGGACTATAGTATAGTCTATAGGCAGTATTATGTATAGTCTATAGTCTGGACTATAGTCTATAGTATGGACTTTAGTATAGTCCATGGTATGGATTATGGTATAGTTTATATTGTGGACTATAGTACAGTCTATTGGACTATAGTATAGTCTATAGGGAGGATTATGTATAGTCTATAGCCTGGACTATAGTATAATATCTACTATGGACTTTAGTATAGTCTATAGTATGGACTATGGTATAGTCTATATTCTAGACTATAATATTTGCTATAATCTGGACTATAGTGTAGTCTATAGTCTGGACTGCAGTATAGTCTATAGTCTGGACTATAGAATAGCCCTTAGTCTATAGTTTTGACCATATTGTTGTCTAGTCTAGTCTCAATTATATTTACAGTGAAGATCTTTTCTCAATTTCATAAATATTGATTCGATCTTTGAGTTACTTTTTTCAGTTAATTCTTTGATTGCAAAATTATTTTTTTGTATATTTTCGATCTTCAATGATTCGACAATTCCTGACTGAAAAATTTATGGGTCATGGTTCGAGTTCTTAGTTAATTTATTTTGATATTGGAAAAGCACTTTTAGGTTTTGTCTGTAAAAATAAAAGTGAACTTTGTTTGGGACGTTTATAAGTATTGATTTGAGGTTTTTTATTTAAAATAGCTTTTGGTGTAAAGTACAAGTGATCGCAGATTAGATTCCTGTTTTCGGTATTTAAAAAACCACAGAACATTTTTTATTATTTAAAAATATTTTGGTTAAAAAAAATGATCTCAGATTAATAAATAAAATTTATTTTAATTGTTTAGGTGGTGTCTGCTATGTTTTTTCCTCCGAAAACTTATATCAGGTGCTATTTATATTAATTGTAGCAAATTTATTGCATAGATTTCTTGTTAAAAATCATTTAATTTAATAGCATTTTTTTTTTAATTTTTGTTAAACCAAATTACCCGCATTTGGAGCACAGATATTGAAAACGAAATTTTAAAAAATTATTTAAATGATATCATTTACAATTTTGTTAATAATATTGGTTTCTTTCAATAACATTTTAAGGAGTGCAATTTATGTATGTCAAATCTTTAATAATTTAACTTTTTTTTAATTTAAACAAAATAGAAACAAAGTATTAAGCGAGTTTTTGAAATCTCCTCCAGCTGGGTAAAGGGTGTTGGATATAATAATAATTTTTTATTATGCAAATTATTATTTTGTATATAACACGTGTAACAAAAAAGACTAAACAATTTATAATGGTTTTTATTTTAAAATATTTTGTTAATTTTAATTATTTATTAATTTGTTTTTTTTTTTTGCATTTAACATTTGTTATAACCAAGAGTTAAAAAGGTGATTGAACTAATATTTCTTGAATTTATATTAGTACATATGTTTTAAAAAAATGTTCATCAGCCTACAATATTTTGTCTTGTTTTTTATTTACGACATTAAAAATATTTTGTTTTATAAAAATATACAAAAAAGATCTTAATATGCAATAAATAAATGTTAATAAAGTGTTTAAAAAATGTTGTTACTTTTTAAGCGAAATTCTTTGTTTCTGTTTTAGATATTTTGGCAAAACAGTAATATAATTTATTGTATCGTGTTGATGATTTCTTTTTTCGGGGTTTAATATTTCTAAATATTTTAAAAATTTCATGTACTCGTACGCCTTAGTGAGTGGCTGTCTGCCTGTGTTAATAAAAAAATTAATAAATAATATTTTTTTCTACAAATTGTTATTAGCTTCATTTTTATATAAGTGCTATTAAGTAACTAACATAGATGTTATTTTCTATAAATCGTTTTGATTTTGTAAATTAAAAAGTCAGAGAAGAACAAACTTTTTAACAAGATTTTAATTATTAAGAACATGTATCTATTATAATTTGGTTTATATTCTAGATTGGAGTTTTAGTCCTGTCCTGTAGTCTGGATGATAGTCATGTCAATAGCGTTACTACAGTCTAGTCGATAGCTTAGAATTAAGTTCAGACTCTAACCTTCTATATAGCAAAGCATTTAGTCTTAACTACTATTTAGTGGGTGCTATAGTATTTCCTTTTGTCTAGACTAGAGGCTTTTCTATGGTTTAGAATGCATTCTGGATTATAAACGTGTCGATAGTTCCGATTAGGGTCTAGAAGTTAGGTCAGACTGTAGTCTTGCCAATAATATAGACGATAATCTTGCCTAAAGTATAGGCTATAATCTATAGTCTGTCTATAGTCCAGACTATAGACAAGACTATATTCTGGTCTATAGTCTTGCCTATACTGCAGACTATAGTCTTGTCTATATAGCAAATTACATTCTTGTTTATAGCTCAGATTTTTGTCTTGCAAATAGTTCAGACTACAGTCTGGTCTATAGTCCAGAATATAGTCTCGTATATGGTCTAGACTATAGTCTTGTCTACAGACCAGAATGCAGTCTTGTCTACAGACCAGAATGCAGTCTTGTCTATAGTCCAGACTATAACTTTGTCTATAGTCTTGTCTATAGTCTACACTATAGTCTTGTCTATAGTCCAGACTATAGTCTTGTCTATAGTCCAGACTATAGTCTTGTCTATAGTCCAGACTATAGTCTTGTCTATAGTCCAGACTATATTCTTGTCTATAGTCCAGACTATAATCTTGTCTATAGTCCAGACTATAGTCTTGTCTATAGTCCAGACTATAGTCATGTCTATAATTCAGACTATAGTCATGTCTATAGTCCAGACTATAGTCATGTCTATAGTCCACACTATAGTCATGTCTATTGTCCAGAGTATAGTCATGTCTATAGTCCAGACTATAGACCAGACTATAGTCCAGACTATAGTCATATCTATAGTCCAGATTATGGTCTTGTCTACAGTCCAGATTATAGTATTGTCTATAGTCCAGACTATAGTATTGTCTATAGTCCAGACTATAGTATTGTCTATAGTCCAGACTATAGACTTGTCTAAGTCCAAACTATAGTCTTGTCCATAGTCTGGACTATAATCTTGTCTATAGTCCAGACTATAGTCTTGTCTTGTCCATAGTCTAGACTATAATCTTGTCTATAATCCAGACTATAGTCCAGACTATAGTCTTGTCTGTAGTCCAGACTATATTTTTGTCTGTAGTCCAGACTATATTCATGTCTATAGTCCAGATTATAGTCTTGTCTATAGTCCAGACTATAGTCTTGTCTGTAGTCCAGACTATAGTCCAGACTATGGTCATGTCTATTGTCCAGACTATAGTCCAGACTATAGTCATGTCTATAGTCCAAACTATAATCATATCTATAGTCCAGACTATAGTCATGTCTATAGTCCAGACTACGGTCATGTCTATAGTCCAGACTATAGTCATGTCTATAGTCGAGACTATAGTCATATCTATAGTCCAGATTATGGTCTTGTCTATAGTCCAGATTATAGTCTTGTCTATAGTCCAGATTATAGTCTTGTCTATAGTCATTTCTATAGACCAGACTATAGTCATGTCTATAGTCCAGACTATATTCATGCCTATAGTCCACACTATAGTCATGTCTATTGTCCAAAGTATAGTCATGTCTATAGTCCAGACTATAGTCATGTCTATAGTCCAGACTATAGTTTTAGCTATAGCCCATACTATGGTCTTGTTATAGTCTATATGGTCTTGTCTATAGTGCAGACTGTAGTATTGTCTATAGGCCAGACTATAGTCTATATTCCAGACTATAGTCTTGTCCATAGTCCAGACTATAGTCTTGTCTATAGGCCAGACTATAGTCTTTCTTATAGTCCAGACTATAGTCTTGTCTGTAGTCCAGACTATAATTTGTCTACAGTCCAGACTATAGTCTTGTCTATAGTCCAGATTATAGTCATGTCAATAGTATAGACTATAATCTTGTCAATAGTACAGACTATAGACTTGTATATAACCCAGTCTATAGTCTTGCCTATAGTCCAAACTATAGTCTTGTATATATTTCAGACTATAGTCTTGTCTATATTCCAGACTATAGTCTTGTCTATATTCCAGACTACAGTCTTGCCGACTATAATCTTGTGTATAGTCCTGACTATAGTCTTGTCTATAATCCAGACTATAATTTGTCTACAGTCCAGACTATAGTTTTGCCTATAGTCCAGACTATAGCTTGTCCTATAGTCCAGACTATAGTTTAGGCTATAGCCCATACTATGGTCTTGTTATAGTCCATATGGTCTTGTCTATAGTCCGGATTATAGTCTTGTCTATAGTCCAGACTATAATTTTGTCTATATTCCAGACTACAGTCTTGCCTTTATTCCAGACAATAGTCTTGTCTATGGTCCAGACTATAATCTTGTCTATAGTCCAAACTATAGTCTTGTCTAGAGTCCAGACTATAGTCTTATCTTTTGACGCACATTTACATTTACAACAGTCATATGATGTAAATAATGTTCAAGGTTGTTTTGTTGATTAAATTTTATAGTTCAATAGCATGGACAGCTGAGGAGTCTTAAAAACTAAACCATAAAATAATTTTTAATGTGCAACGGTAAATAAAACATTTTTCTTAATACTTCTGAAAGACGCCTCTTTAAAGATTCTAAAGGCAAAACCCTCAGAGTAGATCATAAACTTGTAATATGAAAGAAATAATTGACTATATCAAAAAGCAATTTAGTTTTAATTCCACTTAACTGGTGGTATTTCAGCAGTTTACCTTGAAGAGTCCTGCTAGAATGATTCTGATGGTTGGATTTTTGATTGCCTTGTTTTTAAGGCAACATTTTATATTAAATGTTTTGAGTTTTGGCTAAAATTACTATGTATAAGTTGATTCAATCTTCTTCTCTCTACTACAGCGTGCCTTACATTGTTTATGACCGCTATTAAAAAAAAAAAACAAAGAAACAAATCTCTTTTTAGACAAATTTTGCGGAAGAATATAAATATTGTTAATTAAATAAAATGTTTTAATTTTATTTGTTTTTTTTTTTTTAAGAATAAAATCTTAATTTTTGAAAATAATTCGTAAACATGTTGACTAGAAAATGGGAGTGTTTCTGCTTGGTTGCACATTTCAAAAAAAAAAAAAACAAAAAAAAAGCTAAAGAAATGATTGTATGAAATGTTAAAGATAATAAAATTTAAAAAAATAAAACATATAAGTAAAAATTGTTTGCTACAATTCACAAACTTGAGAAACAACATCCGCCATGAAGACGAAATATTATAAAAAAAAAATAAATAAAAATTACTCACCACCGTAGTCAATGTGTAACATGTGTTAAATTTTTCATTTTTTTTAATTTAACATTTAGAAGAAAAATAGTTCCTTTATTTTTATAAAAAAAAAATCTCACTTTAATATAAATAACTTTGTTTTTAAATTAATTACTTAATGGAAAGTTTGCAATTCAAAGCAAATCTTCATAAAATGAGCTCAAATATAACCTTGAAAATTTAACGTCACTTTTGCTATTATGACTAATAACGAAAATTTTTAATTTAAAATATTATTTAGCACTTTATTTAAAAACACAGATACCCACCTATATTCACAACAAGCCCCTTTTTTTCTTCTTTTTAAGCCTTCCATCAATTTCACTTTCATTAAGTTTAATCACGCGTTTTTCTGTAAAACAATTTTTTTTTTTTTTTGGTTTCTTTTTGTTAAAGTTTAACAAAAAAGTTTATGTTAATTTTAGTTGTTTCTGTGCTGTAATTTGCCATAAACATATTATTAAATACGAGAGCACCTTTAAAGTTTTTGATGCAGAAAATTAAAAAAAAAACAAATTAAAATTCCAAAAAACATGTTTTATTGTAAACAGGAACTACTTAAATATTCAGAATTTAAGCCAGTAATTTTTAAAAAGCTTCTTAACAAGTAGATTTATTTCAATCGAATTTATTTTATTATTTATTAGTTTTACTTTTTTTATATTATTTTATTTGTAATTGTAGTTTGTATTGTGCAATACTTTTGTTATTAAAGTGTGAAGCTTAACGAAAGACTTAAGCAGCATGCACTTATTGTATGTGTTTAATTAAAACAAAATAAAAATTATTTGAAATGCATTGAATTGCTTAGGAAGCACGCTTTTTATTTAAGGTATGCAATAAATAATATGTTACAGTTTAGTAACTATTAAAAAAAACTATTTAAAAAAATTTAAATAAATATACTTTATTTAAGGTGTAGTTAATCGCTCAATGATTTCAATTTAAATAAATTAGGTTTTTCTGAAGATTCTTTGTTTAATTTTTAAATTAAAAAATTAATATAATCAAGAGAGCACTTCTTGATGAATGTTTATGGGCATGTTAAGCCAAATATTCATCCCTCTGCAGCATTTCATAACTGTTTTAGGTCTATGCTAGTTGAGTTCTAGTTCAGTTTCTAGTTCAGTTCTAGTTCAGTTCTAGTTCAGTTCTAGTTCAGTTCTAGTTCAGTTCTAGTTCAGTTCCAGTCAGTTCTAGTTCAGTTCTAGTTCAGTTCTAGTTCAGTTCTAGTTCAGTTCTAGTTCATTCTAGTTTCAATTCAGTTCAGTTCTGTCAGTTCTAGTTCAGTTCTAGTTCAGTTTCTAGTTCAAGTTCTAGTTCAGTTCTAGTTCAGTTTTTCTAGTTCAGTTCTAGTTCAGTTCTAGTTCAGTTCTAGTTCAGTTCTAGTTCAGTTCTAGTTCAGTTCTAGTTCAGTTCTAGTTCAGTTCTAGTTCAGTTCTAGTTCAGTTCTAGTTCAGTTCTAGTTCAGTTCTAGTTCAGTTCTAGTTCAGTTCTAGTTCAGTTCTAGTTCAGTTCTAGTTCAGTTCTAGTTCAGTTCTAGTTCAGTTCTAGTTCAGTTCTAGTTCAGTTCTAGTTCAGTTCTAGTTCAGTTCTAGTTCAGTTCTAGTTCAGTTCTAGTTCAGTTCTAGTTCAGTTCTAGTTCAGTTTAGTTCAGTTCTAGTTCAGTTCTAGTTCAGTTCTAGTTCAGTTCTAGTTCAGTTCTAGTTCAGTTCTAGTTCAGTTCTAGTTCAGTTCTAGTTCAGTTCTAGTTCAGTTCTAGTTCAGTTCTAGTTCAGTTCTAGTTCAGTTTAGTTCAGTTCTAGTTCAGTTCTAGTTCAGTTCTAGTTCAGTTCTAGTTCAGTTCTAGTTCAGTTCTAGTTCAGTTCTAGTTCAGTTCTAGTTCAGTTCTAGTTCAGTTCTAGTTCAGTTTAGTTCAGTTCTAGTTCAGTTCTAGTTCAGTTCTAGTTCAGTTCTAGTTCAGTTCTAGTTCAGTTCTAGTTCAGTTCTAGTTCAGTTCTAGTTCAGTTCTAGTTCAGTTCTAGTTCAGTTCTAGTTCAGTTCTAGTTCAGTTCTAGTTCAGTTCTAGTTCAGTTCTAGTTCAGTTCTAGTTCAGTTCTAGTTCAGTTCTAGTTCAGTTCTAGTTCAGTTCTAGTTCAGTTCTAGTTCAGTTCTAGTTCAGTTCTAGTTCAGTTCTAGTTCAGTTCTAGTTCAGTTCTAGTTCAGTTCTAGTTCAGTTCTAGTTCAGTTCAGTTCTAGTTTAGTTCTAGTTCAGTTCTAGTTCAGTTCTAGTTCAGTTCTAGTTCAGTTCAAGTTCAGTTCTAGTTCAGTTCTAGTTCAGTTCTAGTTCAGTTCTAGTTCAGTTCTAGTTCAGTTCTAGTTCAGTTCTAGATCTGTTTTAGATCAGCTCATTTATTTTTCTTTTTTTTTTTGTGTGTTTTTTCATCAGTTGGTTTTAATTTCTTTTAGCTAACAAATCTTGTTATTAATGTTTTACACATAAACTGGTTTAGAGCTTTATTATTTATTACTTTACCAGTTCTAAACTATTTAAGATTCTAATACATAAATCTTTGATTTTGGATTTAATTAATTGACACAACTAAATAATATATAATTTATTTAAGTAATTATTCTTAAATGTCATATGTAGGTGTTAAATCATTAATAAGATGAAATATCTAGTCAAGAGATAATTTTTTTAAGTGTATGTATTAAATTCTGAAAGTCTAACGCAACTTGATGAAGTAATGGGTTTGGGTATTTTGATTTAAACAGAATTGTTGGTAACATAAACTTATCGCTAAGGGTAAAACAAATTTAAAATACTTCTTACTGCAATGTCATTCAGCTAACCCTGATCCCACATTTTGAAATAAAACCAAAATTTTGAAAATATCTAACTAAAATTAAATGGTTACTTATGTACATGACCAGGTTTTTAGAGAATTTTTGTGAAAATATTTTGTTATGTCTGCAGGGTGTTCATAACTTCGTTTTAACCAAATCTCCTAATTATTATTTGTTTCTAATTAATTTTATATTTTTCTTCTTTTTACGATCATCTATTGCTTAAAATAAATGTATTTGCTTATAATTAGTTTGCATTAGATAACTGGATTCCATTAATCTAACTTATAATTATAATGCACCCATATTAATTGTTTTATTTGTATACAATTTGCTGCAAAATATTTTCGAAAAATGATTAACGAAAATATTAATTAATAAAAACAAATATTAATGTTTCAACAAAACATAAATTTCAAGAACTCAATACTAGAATTGGAATGTTTATTGACGAATGAATTTGAAATTTAAACACCCGTATCGTGTTTTTTGAGATTAAACAATGAAATAAAATTGAAAGTCAATATTTTTAGATAGCTCCTATTAATTTTGTGTTATTTTAATTGTTAACATTATTCATTTAAATGTTTAAGTTAACAAGATTGTAAAATTTCGCAAATTGTTAAATTTATGTCATTATTTATTAAAAATTTATAAGGATCGGTCCATAATTTTTCTTACCTCCCATTTAACTTTTCTTTGAGACCTGTTCTAGTTCTGTTCTAGTTCTGTTCTAGTTCTGTTCTAGTTCTGTTCTAGTTCTGTTCTAGTTCTGTTCTAGTTCTGTTCTAGTTCTGTTCTAGTTCTGTTCTAGTTCTGTTCTAGTTCTGTTCTAGTTCTGTTCTAGTTCTGTTCTAGTTCTGTTCTAGTTCTGTTCTAGTTCTGTTCTAGTTCTGTTCTAGTTCTGTTCTAGTTCTGTTCTAGTTCTGTTCTAGTTCTGTTCTAGTTCTGTTCTAGTTCTGTTCTAGTTCTGTTCTAGTTCTGTTCTAGTTCTGTTCCAGTTTGTTCTAGTTCTAGTTCTGTTCTAGTTCTGTTCTAGTTCTGTTCTGTTCTAGTTCTGTTCTAGTTCTGTTCTAGTTCTGTTCTAGTTCTGTTCTAGTTCTGTTCTGTTCTAGTTCTGTTCTAGTTCTGTTCTGTTCTAGTTCTGTTCTAGTTCTGTTCTGTTCTAGTTCTGTTCTAGTTCTGTTCTAGTTCTGTTCTAGTTCTGTTCTAGTTCTGTTCTAGTTCTGTTCTAGTTCTGTTCTAGTTCTGTTCTAGTTCTGATCTAGTTCTGTTCTAGTTCTGTTCTAGTTCTGTTCTAGTTCTGTTCTAGTTCTGTTCTAGTTCTGTTTTTAAAGTTTTGCTTATAACTTTAATAAATTATCCCTTACATTAGAAAAAAACTGAAATTTTAAATTTGTAAAAAATTTAGCAGTATTTAAATAAAATAATAAGAAAAATATTTTATGATGAACTTGAGATTGTGGAAATAATTGCAGTCGATCAAATCAAGCATCATATCTCACCTTAACTTATGAGTTCAAAAAACTCTAATCTTTCCGAATATCTTCATTAATTATCAGAATAATTCAATAAATTTGCCATTTACGGAATTTGACAAGCGTAAATATTCTCCAAAAATAAACATTTCCTTAAATGTTTAAATATCTTTAAAACATTTTACACAAATTCAATTAAATAGTATTTAATACCATATAATTTCTTTTGTATTCATATAATAATGTCTTCACAATGACCTTCCAAATGACCCAATAAATTATTTTGTTTTTTAAACAAATAACTCTCAACCACAATTGTTCTTTAATAAAAGTGAACGAATCACCAGCAATTGCTGCTAATGCCTGAAAACATATAAACATTAAACTGCTATTCAATTATTTGTTTATTTTAAATGAAATTTAATTAGTTTATTTAATTGTAAATAATTTGAACTCAATGTCAAATTAATTTTTGGTTACTGGTACATTTTTTCCTGATCTAATGCAGAGCGTTTGGTGTTAGAGATCGTTAAATTGATGACTGCAGGCTGTTTTTGTAAATTTTTTTCTTAAGCTATAAGAAAAAACCCACCATAAATAATTGCGGTTAAATTAAAAATGTAACAAAACTATACGAGTCTTGTGAATCATTGTAAAGTTACAAATGAAAATAACCTTAAATAATTTTTGTTTTTTTGTTAAATGATCCCTTTACAAAAATAAATTTAATTGAAAACTATTGAAAAAAGTGAATCTTTATACTTGATGTAAATACTCACATTACATTAGTCTTATTGTAAAAAGTTTGTTACACATTTGTATGGCGACCTTATAAAGCACCGTTGCATAATAGCCAGTGGCGCGCAATGGCGGCTAATAATAGTTACTCTTGGTGGTAGTTAAAAGTCGATCACTTTTATTCTTAACAGCTGTAGATATTGAATTGGTATATTATAAAAAACATGAGGACATACAAAACCCAAAGACTAACTCAAATAGAAACCCTATTTATCTAAAAGTAGCATTAATACGCCAAACTGAAATATATCTGAAATGAACTAGAACTAAACTAGAACTGAACTAGAACTAAACTAGAACTGAAACTAGAACTGAACTAGAACTGAACTAGAACTGAACTAGAACTGAACTAGAACTGAACTAGAACTGAAACTAGAACTGAACTAGAACTGAACTAGAACTGAACTAGAACTGAACTCGAACTGAACTAGAACTGAATTAGAAACTGAACTAGAACTGAACTAGAACTGAACTAGAACTGAACTAGAACTGAACTAGAACTGAACTAGAACTGAACTAGAACTGAACTAAGAACTGAACTAGAACTGAAACTGAACTAGAACTGAACTAGAACTGAACATAGAACTGAACTAGAACTGAACTAGAACTGAACTAGAACTGAACTAGAACTGAACTAGAACTGAACTAGAACTGAACAAACCTGACAGAACTGAACTAGAACTGAACTAGAATGAACTAGAACTGACGAGAACTGAACTAGAACTGAACTAGAACGAACTAAGAACTGAACTAAGAACCTGACAGAACTAGAACTGAACTAGAACTGAACTAGAACTGAACTAGAACTGAACTAGAACTGAACTAGAACTGAACTAGAACTGAACTAGAACTGAACTAGAACTGAACTAGAACTGAACTAGAACTGAACTAGAACTGAACTAGAACTGAACTAGAACTGAACTGGAACTGAACTAGAACTGAACTAGAACTGAACTAGAACTGAACTAGAACTGAACTAAACTGAACTAGAACTGGACTAGAACTGAACTAGAACTGAACTAGAACTGAACTAGAACTGAACTAGCACTGAACTAGAACTGAACTAGAACTGAACTAGAACTGAACTAGAACTGAACTAGAACTGAACTAGAACTGAACTAGAACTGAACTAGTACTGAACTAGAACTGAACTAGAACTGAACTAGAACTGAACTAGTACTGAACTAGTACTGAACTAGAACTGAAAGAACTGAACTAGAACTGAACTAGAACTGAACTAGAACTGAACTAGAACTGAACTAGAACTGAACTAGAACTGAACTAGAACTGAACTAGAACTGAACTAGAACTGAACTAGAACTGAACTAGAACTGAACTAGAACTGAACTAGAACTGAACTAGAACTGAACTAGAACTGAACTAGAACTGAACTAGAACTGAACTAGAACTGAACTAGAACTGAACTAGAACTGAACTAGAACTGAACTAGAACTGAACTAGAACTGAACTAGAACTGAACTGAACTAGAACTGAACTAGAACTGAACTAGAACTGAACTAGAACTGAATTAAAAGTAAATTAGAATAGAACTAGTTCTGTACTAGATCAAAACTAGAACTGAAATGGCCAAGTGCCATTGAGAGTCTTTAAATATAAATGGTTAAATTTGGCACTAAAATTTTTGAACTAAAACGTATAAACCTTGAAATTAAATAACTTTACATACGTATTATTTAACTTTGTTTTTAAAGTCTTAACAAAAAATGTTTAACAATTAACATTAAAGTTCATGTTTAAATAACCTGTAACTAATTTTTAAAAATATTCACAAGACACTAAAAAGGATTTCACTAAAATAATTATGAATAAAATATGATTTATTAATATGTAAGTTATGGTATATTAAAAAAGTTATTTTTAATAAGTAGGCTGAAATCTAAGATAATGTCTATGTTTAGCTCAAATTTTTATTAATGTGAGAATTTCATTGAACTTAAATATAAGCTAAAACCTATTAATTTCAAATCTATAGCTAGCTGTGTTTTATATAGTTAGAGTAAACTTATGCATACAAACAGTGAGGGTCAAAAGTAAGCGGACGTATTTCATAAGATACTATCTAAGGAGGTTTGTTAAATTAATAATATTTCTTTGGTGTTTATTTAATTTTGATGCTCACTATTAAAGATTTATATCACCCAACTAGTTAAATTCACGTGTTCTCAGTTTAACTAACCATTTACACAAATAAAATCAAGCCGAGAAGATGTTTTAATGACCCCAATTTTGACACATAACATTAACAATAATAATAACTTTTAAATAGACATAAAAGTATCAACATGTAAAATTAACTAAAAAATTTAAGAATATAATTTTTAAACTAATACCAGCAATTATAAACAAAATAAAAAAAAATTGTGAATTCCACCTTAAAAAACTGATCATTAATCACGTCAATCAAATAACAGAAAACGTTACAGTACCAGCACACGGTTAGTAACAGAAATTATTTACAAGTTATAAAACTCTTTTCATTTTGTTTAATTTTCAAATTTGTTTTGAGTTTTTTTTTTCACTAAATAGTTACCACCTTTAGACACCTCTTTTTGTCTGAATTTAATATTTAATTTTAAAATTTATTGTCAGTTTTATTTCTTTAATTATAATTCATTTAAATGGTTTCAATAACTACAATTAATGTTATTTATCAATATTTGTACGAATTAAATGTGTTTTTAGTTTATTTTTATTTTCTTACCATTCATGATGTGTTTGATCTACAGAAATCATTAACTTTTGTCATTAACTATTGCTATAGGTCACGGAAGTTTAATAATATTTGAACTAGACCTACTAGTTGTGTTTTTTTTTTTTTATAGAAAACAAATAAATAGTGGCACGTAAATAAACAAAAACAACTAACCGCGTTTTTAAGGTAAACAAAAAAAGTGGCAAACAGAGCTCCAGTTGAGTTCTCTTGTCATATGAAACATTTTTGCCAAATTATAAATTGAAATTATTATTTAAATTTTTCAAACATAATACATGAAATTGGTTAGTTAATTTTGCAATTTACTAACCAACTGGATTAACTTCGCTTTCTCAATTTTCCATTTTTATTTCAAACAACTGATTCTTCTTTACATTTCCAATTTCCTAAATTTTCTTATTATTAAAAACTGCTTCCCCAGAACCGGAAAATTACACTTATGAATATCTATTAACAAAACAAAAGTTCAGATGAGTATGTTCATTTTTGAAACTCCAACCAGTTTTCATTTTCAATCATCTTCAAAATCTATCATTTTAAAATTGTCAGCTCATTATACATATAAATTAAATAACGTCGCCACATTAGCGCTGAATATCATTAAGAAACAACAATCAAAATACAGCTAAAGATACATTCATTAATTCGAGTAAATATTTATATTTAACGGATATTACGTGCACAATTTTATTTATGATTTGTTTTCTTCATTCATCTTTGTTGTGTTTTTTCCCCCAAAATAAATTTATTGATTTTCTAAAAATTTACTTTTTATGAAGACAATGATTCAAACATAAAATGCACTATAATACTTATGAAAATATCCCAGTAAAAGTTTTAATCTACAGAGCAGACAATAGACCAGACTATAGACCGGAACAGACTATAGACTAGACTATGGACTGGGCTATAGACTAGACTATGGACTGGGCTATAGACTAGACTATAGACTAAACTATAGACTAGACTATATACTGGACTATACTAGACTATAGACTAGACTATAGACTAGACTATAGACTAGACTATAGACTAGACTAGACTAGACTATAGACTAGACTATAGACTAGACTATAGACGAGACTATAGACTAGACTATAGACTAGACTATAGACTAGACTATAGACTAGACTATAGACTAGACTATAGACTAGACTATAGACTACACTATAGACTAGACTATAGACTGGACTATAGACTAGACTATAGACTAGACTATAGACTAGACTATAGACTAGACTATAGACTAGACTATAGACTAGACTATAGACTAGACTATAGACTAACTATAGACTAGACTATAGACTAGACTATAGACTAGACTATAGTCTAGAATATAGACTAGACTATAGACTAGACTATAGACTAGACTATAGACTAGACTATAGACTAGACTATAAGACTAGACTATAACTAGACTATAGACTAGACTATAGACTAGACTATAGACTAGCTATAGACTAGACTATAGACTAACTATAGACTAGACTATATACTGACATAGACTAGACTATAGCTAGACTATAGACTAGACTATAGACTAGACTATAGACTAGACTATAGACTAGACTATAGACTAGACTATAGACTAGACTATAGACTAGACTATAGACTAGACTATAGACTAGACTATAGACTAGACTATAGACTAGACTATAGACTAGACTATAGACTAGACTATAGACTAGACTATAGACTAGACAATAGACTAGACTATAGACTAGACTATAGACTAGACTATAGACTAGACTATAGACTAGACTATAGACTAGACTATAGAATAGACTATAGACTAGACTATAGACTAGACTATAGACTAGACTATAGACTAGACTATAGACTAGACTATAGGCTAGACTATAGACTAGACTATAGACTAGACTATAGACTAGACTATAGACTAGACTATAGACTAGACTATAGACTAGACTATAGACTAGACTATAGACTAGACTATAGACTAGACTATAGACTAGACTATAGACCAGTCTATAGACTAGACTATAGACTAGACTATAGACCAGTCTAGACTAGACTATAGACTAGACTATAGACTAGACTATAGACTAGACTATAGACCAGACTATAAACCAGACTATAGTCTGTAGTCTATAGACTATAGACAGTCTAGACTATAGACTAGACTATAGACTAGACTATAGACTAGACTATAGACTAGACTATAGACTAGACTATAGACTAGACTATAGACTAGACTATAGACTAGACTATAGACTAGACTATAGACTAGACTATAGACTAGACTATAGACTAGACTATAGACTAGACTATAGACTAGACTATAGACTAGACTATAGACTAGACTATAGACTAGACTATAGACTAGACTATAGACTAGACTATAGACTAGACTATAGACTAGACTATAGACTAGACTATAGACTAGACTATAGACTAGACTATAGACTAGAATATAGACTAGACTATAGACTAGACTATAGACTAGACTATAGACTAGACTATAGACTAGAATATAGACTAGAATATAGACTAGACTATAGACTAGACTATAGACTAGACTATAGACTAGACTATAGACTAGACTATAGACTAGACTATAGACTAGATATGACTAGACTATAGACTAGACTTAGACTAGACTATAGACTAGACTATAGACTAGACTATAGACTAGACTAGAGACTAGACTATAGACTAGACTATAGACTAGACTATAGACTAGACTATAGACTAGACTATAGACTAGACTATAGACTAGACTATAGACTAGACTATAGACTAGACTATAGACTAGCTATAGACTAGACTAGGACTAGACTAGACTAGACTATAGACTAGACTATAGACTAGACTATAGACTAGACTATACTAGACTAGACTATAGACTCTAGACTAGACTATAGACTAGACTATAGACTAGACTATAGACTAGACTATAGACCAGACTATAGACTAGACTATAGACTAGACTATAGACTAGACTTATAGACTAGACTATAGAGGCAGAAATACATTACTGCATTACAAATTCAAAAATATATATTTTGCTGGGATGTATTGATACATTTAATATGGAATCTCATATGAATACGTCATGATATTGCTTTTATGATAAATAAAACAACAATTTTAATGAACAATTTAAGTTTTATTAACTGTTATTTTTGGATAAAGTTTTAATAGGTTTTCTAAAAAAAAAATTGATTTAAATAAATAAAATAATCAAAAGTTTTTTTGAAAGTGTAACGATAACAAAACAAACTGAGACCGAAGTTATGTATACGAATCGATTAATCGAGTTTGTATATTAATGATTTTTACTCGATCATAAATGTTATGATTAGGTTGATGTGTAGTTTTTTAATTTAATTATGTACTTTTCTGAATAAACCTGGGACCAAAATTCTGTAAATTTAAAAAAATACTCTAAATTTATGTTTTAAAATTATTGTCATCAACGTTTGTTAAGTTGCGGTTATTTTTCATCATTTATCATTTGAAATACCAAACAGTTATTAATATAATTTTAATAAACCGAAAAAGAATATGAAAACAGAAAAACATACACTAATTAAATGTGTTAATGACCTTGTAAAATTAAAAAAAAATGTAAAATATCTGACCACAACAAATTTTGTGATAATTATTAAAAAGATGTCAATATCATGTTATAATTGTAACTGAATATAACAGATGATTTATTATTTATTAAAATCTACACTTTCCATGTTTCGTTAAACTATTAAAATGATTAATTTGAGGCAATAGTACTGTTTTTGTAAACAAAAGTAAGTCATTGTAGTCAAGAAGTGTTTTTATTTTATAAATTTTAAGGGAGTGTAACACACACATACTTACGAGAAAAAACGTAAGCCTGTTTATTTTTATTTTTTTATTTTCAATATTTAATTGTTCATTTGGAAAAAATGGAAAAAAAATTAAAAAAATGGTAGTCATTCGTAACAACAAGTACAAGATTTCATTTATTGATTTTTTTTAGCAACAAAACGCTTTAAACATTTAAACGCAAATCAATAAAAACAACAAAAAAAATAAAATATTTAAATGACACAATATTCACTTTCCATTTAATTTTTATTGTTACTGAATAAATGTTATTTTTGGGTTAAATTAAAAACTGTCTTAATACAAAAAAACCTTCATATATTTTGAGTAAATGAAACTGGTACATGATTTTAATGACTCTTTTTTAACGGTTTTAATGAAAATAATGCTGTTTTAAGAAGACTTTTTTAAATCAGAAAGAAAAAGAAAACAAATAAACAATTAATAGCTTAATTATACTGATATTTAAGAATGTCTTATATAATAATTAAAATTCTTAAATTTGAGATACTTAAAATTATTTAGATGTGTACTCTATTTTGTTGTTCAGGGTATGGAATGTGTGATCTAGTAGTAGTGACCGTGTAGACCATGATAACCATAGTAACCACCATAGTAGGGATAACCTGTATAAAGTAAAGAATGAGAGAGAAAAGAATTAGTTCAGACTCTTTTATAGTAATACTTAGGGGAGAAATTGTCACTGTGGAATAGAGCAGAGCTTTCGATAACACTGTGGGCAACCTAACTATACTATAAATGAAGTAACTAACATCCTATAACTAACTAACTAACTAACTAACTAACTAACTAACTAACTAACTAACTAACTAACTAACTAACTAACTAACTAACTAACTAACTACTAACTAACTAACTAACTAACTAACTAACTAACTAACTAACTAACTAACTAACTAACTAACTAACTAACTAACTAACTAACTAACTAACTAACTAACTAACTAACTACTAACTAACTAACTAACTAACTAACTACTAACTAACTAACTAACTAACTAACTAACTAACTAACTAACTAACTACTAACTAACTAACTAACTAACTAACTAACTAACTAACTAACTAACTAACTAACTAACTAACTAACTAACTAACTAACTAACTAACTACTAACTAACTAACTAACTAACTAACTAACTAACTAACTATCTAACTAACTAACTAACTAACTAACTAACTAACTAACTAACTAACTAACTAACTAACTAACTAACTAACTAACTAACTAACTAACTAACTAACTAACTAACTAACTAACTAACTAACTAACTAACTACTAACTAACTAACTAACTAACTAACTAACTAACTAACTAACTAACTAACTAACTAACTAACTAACTAACTAACTAACTAACTAACTAACTAACTAACTACTAACTAACTAACTAACTAACTAACTAACTAACTAACTAACTAACTACTAACTAACTAACTAACTAACTAACTAACTAACTAACTAACTAACTAACTAACTAACTAACTAACTAACTAACTAACTAACTAACTAACTACTAACTAACTAACTAACTAACTAACTAACTAACTAACTAACTAACTAACTAACTAACTAACTAACTAACTAACTAACTAACTAACTAACTCACTAACTATAATAAAGAGACATATCTATTTCAAAAAAAAAAAAAATAAAAAAAAAAGTTTATAAACAATAGAAAAATTTTAAAAAAATTTGTATTAAAAAATAGACTTTTTCTATAAAAAAGGAAATTTAAAAAAAAAATTTATATAAAAATTTAAAAAAAAAAAAAAATTAAAAAAAACATTTATATAAAAATTTTCTATAAAAAAAATTTTTGATCTTTTTCTTTAAAAAAAATTTTAGAAAGAAATAGAAATTTTCAAAAATTTTCTTTAAAAAGAGATATTTTTGAAAATTTTCTATAAAACATAAAGAATTTATTTAAATTTTCTAAAAAAATAATATAAAAAGGGAGTTTTCGATAATTTTCTATAAAATAACATTATCAATATAAACAGTTGAACCGATTTTCTTGAAATTTTCACAGTGTCTTACGGTAGATCTGGAAGGAAGGTAGCCTTTTGTTTTTGAATTTCAACTTGGCGAGGTGCCACGCCTACATACGAAATAAGTATTAAAAGTCGCATATCTCAGAAACTGCAACAGCTAGAATCCTCAAATTTTGTATGAACAATCCATAGGAATACATGTTGATAAAATGGGCAGCCTAGCTACAGTGGGTGTGGCACCTCCCATATAAAAAAAATCTTAAATTAGTATATCGGAGAAAATATAACAGTTAGAGACCTCAAACTTTGGTATCGACATGAATAGTTAGGACAAAGAATGGGCCGACTGCCGATAGAGGGCGTGGCACCTTCCATATGAATTATATTTTATATATTATATTTTAGGGTAGCAAAGCACACTGGGTATAGCTAGTTTTCTATAAAAATTGAAATTTTCCAAAAAAAAAAAAAAAAAATTCAAAAATTTTTCTGTAAAAAAGATAAATTTTTGAGAATTTTCTACAAAAACAAAATTTTAATAATAATAATTTTGGAAAAAATTAAATTTTGAATATAATATCTAATGGGTTTGAGTTATTTAGCACTTTGAAGAACCGTATTTTTTTTTTTTTTTTTTGTATAACACTATTTTAAGTCCAAAACATTCGATATCAAATGAATTAAGTTTCAAATAATAGATTTGAAGAATGATCATCGTCCTTTTATCTCTAATTTCGGTGTATTTCGATTTAAGCGATAGATTTAAGTGAGAAGGCAACATATTTTCATATTTTATGTACATAAATATATTTTTTTATTTTAGGAATCATCACTGGTCTTTGACCATTTCGGAGGATCATATTTTGGTGAGTGATCACATATTTTTTTTTCTTTTCTATTTATTGTCAAAAATATAAATTCTTGTCAGATTGCTAAATGTAAATTTTCAGATTAAGGATTTTCTATAAATAATATAATCTTGATAAATTTGAATAAATCTTTAAAAAAATCACATAATTTAATCCTTTAACCTTAAACTTATGTTATTTAAGATCCTATTAAGTCACTTTATTCCCTTGATATTTTGAATATTTCCGAAGGAATCTATTGCTTTAGATAAATTTCACAAATCCACTTACCCAAACCATAGTATCCCCCTAAACCACCATAACCCGCCATAATAAGGATAATAACCACCATAACCACCGTAATGGCCACCAAAATATGGTGATGAATAAAAGCCATAACCATATGAAGAAGAACCTTCTAAATCAGATTCAGAATCCTTTTCGGCAACAGCTGCAGTACCCGTATCTAAATCCTCAGCTTCAGCTAGACTTGAAGTGGGAGCTGAAGTCACCACTGAACAACACACCAAAACAATTAAAAATAAATAGAAAATTTGGAAAAACTTAGACATTTTGAACACTTAGAAATTTTGAGATAAGAACAAGATTAGGGTTCTGATTATTTGTTTTTATTTTAAACACTGGACAATTACAACTGACACTGACTACAACAATGCAAAAGGTTTTTATATAAAGTTTTAAAAATACTCCATTAAGAATTTTTTACTTTAATTTTCCAACACAACAACAAATGGGAAATTTAATAGTATTTTGTTATTATAAGTGATTTGCCTAATAAGCCAAAAACAAATATTAATTTTCTATATAGAAAAAAAAAAAACATTTTGCACGTAAAGAAAACAATTCTTATGAAAATTACAAACAATAAATAGAAAAATATTGTTAAAATACAACTAAACTTTATTGTTAAAATTTTCAAGGTTTTTTTAACGTTTTCAAAGACACCACCAACCTTTAGGTTGTGAGTTTAGTTGAAACTGTTAGAATTGTAGGCGTGTGCCAGCCATGCAGTCAACCGACGAATTTTTTTTTTTATTGTCTAAACTCACTGACTGACTGACTAACTGCGTAAAATTTGTGTAAAATAAATTGCGTGGAAAATGCTTCATTGATCTTTGGATTTTGTTAACTTTTTAACAACTTACTTACATTTTGTGTAAAACTATTTACAACTTATTGTAAATGGGCAGTTTTATTCTGAGGAGTCTAATTCAAGTTGTTACAGTGATTCTTGTCTAGGTTATTTAAGTTGTATTTGCCATCTATATACGATCCATAGTCTGGTCTATAGTCTGACTCACAGTATTTTCTACAGTCCCATCTATTATCTACTCTGTATTCTGGATTCTACTCTGATCTAAAACCCCGTCTACGTTTTAGTCTGGTCTATAACCTCATATATTATAATATAATAATAATGAATGGTTTGACCATAATTTAATCTGATCTATAGCTTAGTCTATAGTTTCTATAACCGTCTATTATCTAGTCCACAGTCTGGTCCATAATATAGTCTACAGTTTGGTATATTTTTTGTCTATAGCCTCATCTATAGTCTCGTCTATAATTTAATCTATAATTTGGTCCATAGTCTGATCTATAGAATGGCATATAGTCTGATGTATAGGCTGTTCCATAGTGTGATCAGTAGCGTAGTTAATAGTCCGGTCTATCATTTGGCCTATAGTCTGATCTGTGGTTTAGTCTATTGACTTGTCTATAGTCTGGTCTATAGACTGGTCTATAGACTGGTCTATAATCTGGTCCTTGCTCTAGTTTATAGTTTGGTATATAGTCTGATTTATTATCTATAGCCAAGTCTATAGTCTAGACTATAGCCAAGTCTATAGTCTAGTCTATAGCCAAGTCTATAGTCTAGTCCATAGCCAAGTCTATAGTCTAGTCTATAGCCAAGTCTATAGTCTAGTCTATAGCCAAGTCTATAGTCTATAGTCTAGTCTAGTCTAGTCCTATAGTCTAGTCTATAGTCTATATGTCTAGTCTATAGTCTAGTCTATAGTCTAGTCTATAGTATAGGCTATAGTCTAGTCTATAGTCTAGTCTAGTCTATAGTCTAGTCTATAGTCTAGGTCTATAGTCTAGTCTTAGTCTAGTCTATAGTCTAGTCTATAGTCTAGTCTATAGTCTAGTCTATAGTCTAGTCTATAGTCTAGTCTATAGTCTAGTCTATAGTCTTAGTCTATAGTCTAGTCTATAGTCTAGTCTATAGTCTAGTCTATAGTCTAGTCTATAGTCTAGTCAATAGTCTAGTCTATAGTCTAGTCAATAGTCTAGTCTATAGTCTAGTCATAGTCTAGTCTATAGTCTAGTCTATAGTCTAGTCTATAGTAGTCTGTCTCGTAGTCTATAGTCCTAGTAGTCTAGTCTAGTCTCGTCTATCTAGTCTAGTCTATAGTCTAGTCTATAGTCTAGTCTATTAGTCTAGTCCTATAGTCTAGTCTATAGTCTAGTCTATAGTCTAGTCTATATCTAGTCTATAGTCTAGTCTATAGTCTAGTCTATAGTCTAGTCTATAGTCTAGTCTATAGTCTAGTCTATAGTCTAGTCTATAGTCTAGTCTATAGTCTAGTCTGTCTCGTCTAGTCTATAGTCTAGTCTATAGTCTAGTCTATAGTCTAGTCTATAGTCTAGTCTATAGTCTAGTCTATAGTCTAGTCTATAGTCTAGTCTATAGTCTTGTCTATAGTCTAGTCTATAGTCTAGTCTATAGTCTAGTCTATAGTCTAGTCTATAGTCTAGTCTATAGTCTAGTCTTTAGTCTAGTCTATAGTCTAGTCTATAGTCTAGTCTATAGTCTAGTCTATAGTCTAGTCTATAGTCTAGTCTATAGTCTAGTCTATAGTCTAGTCTATAGTCTAGTCTATAGTCTAGTCTATAGTCTAGTCTATAGTCTAGTCTATAGTCTAGTCTATAGTCTAGTCTATAGTCTAGTCTATAGTCTAGTCTATAGTCTAGTCTATAGTCTAGTCTATAGTCTAGTCTATAGTCTAGTCTATAGTCTAGTCTATAGTCTAGTCTATAGTCTAGTCTATAGTCTAGTCTATAGTCTAGTCTATAGTCTAGTCTATAGTCTAGTCTATAGTCTAGTCTATAGTCTAGTCTATAGTCTAGTCTATAGTCTAGTCTATAGTCTAGTCTATAGTCTAGTCTATAGTCTAGTCTATAGTCTAGTCTATAGTCTAGTCTATAGTCTAGTCTATAGTCTAGTCTATAGTGTAGTCTATAGTCTAGTCTATAGTCTAGTCTATAGTCTAGTCTATAGTCTAGTCTATAGTCTAGTCTAGTCTATAGTCTAGTCTATAGTCTAGTCTATAGTCTAGTCTATAGTCTAGTCTGTAGTCTAGTCTATAGTCTAGTCTATAGTCTAGTCTATAGTCTAGTCTATAGTGTAGTCTATAGTCTAGTCTATAGTCTAGTCTATAGTCTAGTCTATAGTCTAGTCTATAGTCTAGTCTATAGTCTAGTCTATAGTCTAGTCTATAGTCTAGTCTATAGTCTAGTCTATAGTCATAGTCTAGTAGTCTAGTCTAGTATATCTAGTCTATAGTCTAGTCTATAGTCTAGTCTATAGTCTAGTCTTAGTCTAGTCTATAGTCTAGTCTATAGTCTAGTCTATAGTCTAGTCTATAGTCTAGTCTATAGTCTAGTCTATAGTCTAGTCTATAGTCTATAGTCTAGTCTATAGTCTAGTCTATAGTCTAGTCTATAGTCTAGTCCTATAGTCTAGTCTATAGTCTAGTCTATAGTCTAGGTCTATAGTCTAGTCTATAGTCTAGTCTATAGTCTAGTCTATAGTCTAGTCCTATAGTCTAGTCTATAGTCTAGTCTATAGTCTAGTCTATAGTCTAGTCTATAGTCTAGTCTATAGTCTAGTCTATAGTCTAGTCTATAGTCTAGTCTATAGTCTAGTCTATAGTCTAGTCTATAGTCTAGTCTATAGTCTAGTCTATAGTCTAGTCTATAGTCTAGTCTATAGTCTAGTCTATAGTCTAGTCTATAGTCTAGTCTATAGTCTAGTCTATAGTCTAGTCTATAGTCTAGTCTATAGTCTAGTCTATAGTCTAGTCTATAGTCTAGTCTATAGTCTAGTCTATAGTCTAGTCTATAGTCTAGTCTATAGACTAGTCTATAGTCTAGTCTATAGTCTAGTCTATAGTCTAGTCTATAGTCTAGTCTATAGTCTAGTCTATAGTCTAGTCTATAGTCTAGTCTATAGTCTAGTCTATAGTCTAGTCTATAGTCTAGTCTATAGTCTAGTCTATAGTCTAGTCTATAGTCTAGTCTATAGTCTAGTCTATAGTCTAGTCTATAGTCTAGTCTATAGTCTAGTCTATAGTAGTCTAGTCTAGTCTAGTCTAGTCTATAGTCTAGTCTATAGTCTAGTCTATAGTCAAGTCTATAGTCTAGTCTATAGTCTAGTCTATAGTCTAGTCTATAGTCTAGTCTATAGTCTAGTCTATAGTCTAGTCTATAGTCTAGTCTATAGTCTATAGTCTAGTCTATAGTCTAGTCTATAGTCTAGTCTATAGTCTAGTCTATAGTCTAGTCTATAGTCTAGTCTATAGTCTAGTCTATAGTCTAGTCTATAGTCTAGTCTATAGTCTAGTCTATAGTCTAGTCTATAGTCTAGTCTATAGTCTAGTCTATAGTCTAGTCTATAGTCTAGTCTATAGTCTAGTCTATAGTCTAGTTATAGTCTAGTCTATAGTCTAGTCTATAGTCTAGTCTATAGTCTAGTCTATAGTCTAGTCTATAGTCTAGTCTATAGTCTAGTCTATAGTCTAGTCTATAGTCTAGTCTATAGTCTAGTCTATAGTCTAGTCTATAGTCTAGTCTATAGTCTAGTCTATAGTCTAGTCTATAGTCTAGTCTATAGTCTAGTCTATAGTCTAGTCTATAGTCTAGTCTATAGTCTAGTCTATAGTCTAGTCTATAGTCTAGTCTATAGTCTAGTCTATAGTCTAGTCTATAGTCTAGTCTATAGTCTAGTCTATAGTCTAGTCTATAGTCTAGTCTATCTATAGTCTAGTCTATAGTCTAGTCTATAGTCTAGTCTATAGTCTAGTCTATAGTCTAGTCTATAGTCTAGTCTATAGTCTAGTCTATAGTCTAGTCTATAGTCTAGTCTATAGTCTAGTCTATAGTCTAGTCTATAGTCTAGTCTATAGTCTAGTCTATAGTCTAGTCTATAGTCTATAGTCTAGTCTATAGTTAGTCTATAGTCTAGTATAGTCTAGTCTATAGTCTAGTCTATAGTCTAGTCTATAGTCTAGTCTATAGTCTAGTCTATAGTCTAGTCTATAGTCTAGTCTATAGTCTAGTCTATAGTCTAGTCTATAGTCTAGTCTATAGTCTAGTCTATAGTCTAGTCTATAGTCTAGTCTATAGTCTAGTCTATAGTCTAGTCTATAGTCTAGTCTATAGTCTAGTCTATAGTCTAGTCTATAGTCTAGTCTATAGTCTAGTCTATAGTCTAGTCTATAGTCTAGTCTATAGTCTAGATTATAGTCTAGGTTATAGTCTAGTCTATAGTCTAGTCTATAGTCTAGTCTATAGTCTAGTCTATAGTCTAGTCTATAGTCTAGTCTATAGTCTAGGTTATAGTCTAGGTTATAGTCTAGTCTATAGTATAATCTATAGTCTAGTCTTTTCTTTTGATATGAAACTTCCCTATTGTAAGTTTACAAAGATTAAGCTTTAAGCAAAAATGTTAAGGGCTACTCAAATGTCATTAAACTATTTTCAGTTTGTCTCAAGCTACTTTGTAATATTTAGTATTTTGAATTTATTTACCCTACACTCAAAAATGCAAAGTAATTACAGTTATTAATACATTAAAGTAACTCTTCTTTAGATTGACTTATATAGAAGAATCTATAACAACTTCCTGGTAATCCTTCCTCAATACTGGAGGCTTAATTTCATAATCTCAAATCGTTTAAATATGATTTTCAACGTGATCTGTATGATCGTGGTCTTTCTATATTTTAAAGCGCAAATTATATTGATAAGATGTCTTAGAACAAATAGATGTTGACGATCATGATTTTTGTCTTGCAAGGCATGAATAATGAAATCTGTCAGCGATCATTATGATCGCAAATTTTGATGTAGGGTCTTTCTTTTCATCATTACTTCAGCTTTAAATCTTTATTGTAATTTTTTTTTTACATTTCATGCTTGAAAGATTTTTAACATTAATGGTATGCATTTTCTTAATAATAACAATAATTTTCTTGAAAAATTTGTTTTATTGTTTTATATGTAAACACAAATACTAAAGAATTATTTACTTATTATTTATATTCTTAGAGGCCAATGTCAAAGTAATTTTCTATGAGACTTTTTCTCAATATGAAAAAATTTGTTTGTGGTTATGATTAAATAATAAATATATATATGAATTCTTTAATTAAAAATAAATTAATATAAATGTAGTAACGATATGAAAACTAATATGGAAACAGTTAGAAAATTTATTAAATGGTAAACATTGATTTATAAAAAATTATTAAAAGTTAGAAAATTTGTCGTTTTAAAATAGAAATAAAGTTGTCAAATTGTTATACTAAGAAAATGTTAATTGAATAATAAAAAACCTTAAAGATCATACAAAGCGTTTGGAGAAGCTCGATCATTGATACAAAGTCTAAACAAAAACATAAATATTTAATCACTCGTATTTCCAATCTAAAATAGATAAAGCGCGATTAGTGTGCATTAATATTTATGACCAAAAATAAATCTGAGGTCACTTATATATTAATATTTCTGACATAAAATCGACCTCAAATCTTTAATTACTTCGTAATTAATCCTCCAATGCAAACTCGATCTGTGTGATCACTCATATTTATCACAAAAAATTGGCCTGTAGTTGAAGAAATAGAATAGAAAAAAGAGTTCGATCAGTAATCATTTATATATTCATATTTGTGACCAGAAATCGATCTAAAATCCTCAATTAAATAATGAACGAATACATTCAGGAAGATCGATCATTGATCGTTCATATTTCTGATCAAAAATCAATGTATGATTTGTAAGTAAATAACATATTTTATATGAAAAAAAAATTAGAATCCTCAATAACTTCATTTAAATTTCAAACATTTTTGAACAAAATTTAATTTTATTTTTTAAAAGAAATGAAAAATGTTTACAAATTTATAATAAGCATCCAATCGAAAAAGGAGATCGTCCTGAGTTCATTCATATTTGTAAAAAAATTATATCTTGAACAGCTTCGTGAATAACTCTTTATTTCTATCCCAAAATTTATCAGTGATCACTAATATTTACAATTACGGCTAAAGATCTAACTCGATCAGTGATTATTAATATTTTTGACTAAAATTCGATCTGTGATATACATATTTCTGTCCAATCGATCAAATAGATATTAAATTCTCATTAACTTCATAAATAAGTATCCTATCCAAACACGATCAGTGATCACTCATATTTCTGACTAAAATCTTAATGTGATTTTATTTATATTCAGTTTAGTAAACAAAGATCTAGCTCGATCAGTGATTATTAATATTTTTGACTAAAAATCGATCAGTGATATACACATTTCTCTACAATCGATCAAATGGATCTTAAATCCTCATTAACCTTATAAACAAGTATCTTATCCAAGCTCGATCAGTGATTCTTAATACATATTTACAATAGCGACTAATGATCTAGCTCAATTTTTGACTGAAAACCGATCTGAAATATACACATTTCTGTTCAATCTATCAAATGGATATAAAGTCCTTATTAATTTCGTAAATCAGTATCATATTTAAACTCGATCAGTGATGCCTAATATTTACAATTGCGACTTAAGATCTAGCTCGATCAGTTATTATTAATATTTTTGACTAAAAATCGATCTGTGATTTACATATTGCTGTTCAATCGATCAAATGGATATTAAATTCTCATTAACTTCAGAAATCGATCCAATGGATATTAAATCCCCATTAACTTTATGTAAAAGTAACTAATCCTAGCACGATCAATGATCACTTATATTTACAATTGCGAATAAAGATCTAGCTCGATCAGTGATTGTTAATATTTTTTATTAAAAAACGTTCTGCGATATATATATCATATCTGTTCAATCTATCAAATGGATATTAAATCCTCACTCATTTCATAAATAAGTATCCTATCCAAGCACGATCAGTGATCACAAATGTTTACAACTGCGACTAAAGATCTAGGTCGATCAGTGATTATTAATATTTCTGACTAAAAACCGATCAAATGGATATGAAATCCTCATTAACTTCGTAAATAAGTTTCGTATCCAAGTTCGATTAGTACTAACTAATAGTTACAATTGTTACTAAAGATCTAGCTCGATCAGTGATTATTAATATTATTGACTAAAAATCGATCTGTGATATACATATTTCTTTTCAACCGATCAAATGGATCTTAAATTCCCATTAACTTCATAAATATGTATACTATTTAAGCACAATCAGTGATCACTAATATTTACAATTGCAACTAAAGATCTAATTCGATCAGTAATTATTAATATTTCTGACTAAAAACCGATGTGTGATATAGTATATATTTCTCTTCAATTGATCAAATGGATTAGATAAGATTAGATTGCAGGTTCACAAAGTACTGCGACCTATGTGTGGAACATTTGTGCAGCCCGTTGGTTCACCATAATTTATTTGGTGAGAGACTGAACATGTCTTTTGGGATTAGAGATAGGATAAGATCAAATGGTTATTAAATCCTCATTAACTTCATAAATAAGTATCCTATCCAAGCACGATCATTGATCACAAATATTTACAATTGCAATCTAGCTCGATCAATTATCACTCATATTTCTGACCTAAATCTAAATGTAATCACTTATTTATATTCAATAATATCATAAATATTAAACTATTTGTAAGCAAGAATATGAATCCAATCGAAAAGGGAGCTCGATCAGTGACCAGTCATAATAGATCAGGTATTTTTGATTGAAATTTAATATTTATAATAAAAAATCTAGAATCATTAATAACTTCCTTTAAATGTTTCTAAGAAAATCATTTTTTATCAAAATATGTTTAACCTTTGCAATCCCAAATCCACACTGGTTTTCAGATCCTCAGCTTGGACTGGTTTCAAAGTGAAAAATTCTCTCTAAAGAACCAATAGAAAGTGTTTTGGGGTCGGAATAATTTTGTTTTGGTAGTATGAAGGTTAAATGAAATAATCAATCAAAATGCAGTTTAATGAATCAAAACATATGTTTGTTAACTAATAACTAGTCACTATAGCGATACTAGTAGTTGCTGTTCTAACTTGTTAATGTTTAATGATTAAAACTTAAACGTTAATTATGCTTTAAGATAAATATTAGTTATTTTTATAATTTAATGTTTAATGTGGTTAAAAAGTTTATAATAATGGTTAACGTATTACTCAGTTTTTGTTTTCAAATTGACAATTATGTTGATTATTTCAAACTAAAGTAAGGTGGTTTAGGTTTTTGTGAATATTTGTGACAAAATTTCAACTAATTTTTTCTAAATGCATTTACCATGAAAATAAATTATAAAAAAACTTTAAATTCATTTAAAACAATGTAAATATGTAAATTTAATCATGCTAAAATCATTAACAAATTGTACTTGTTTAAAAAATGTTGTAAGAAATAAATATTTATAACCAGCATTTTAAAAACATAAATATTTTTAAAAATAAAACGTGTGCACCATCATCATTCTTTAAATTCATTCATCAAAAAAAAAAAAAAAAAAACGCTAATTAAGCATAAACTATTTAAATTTAATGTCTTCCCCCAAAAAATAAAGAAGCCAAGACAAAAATGTGATTATATACAATTTCAAGGTCAAAATGTATAACATGATTTTAAAGACTTAGAAAAAAATTTAAAGACATTTAAGGAAAAAATTAAAACAAAACGTTAAATGTTAAAAAAAACATTAAATTGTTTATTAAAACAATTTGGAAATCGTTAAATCTAAACCATTTTAATATTTTTTTAGATTTTTGGTGAATGTTGTATTACAACTTTGTCTTCTTAAAAAACCCACTACAAATTGCAAAAAAAGAGTGATGTTCCCGCGTCATAGAAAGCTGTTTCTTGAAACAATTTAACCTGCTTTTTATTATATTTTTTTTTTAATGTTTTCATTAAAAATTTACATATTTAGAATATTTAGATAAGAAATTATTTAATTTAGTTTTATTTTCTTTCTTCGTTTTTTTTTTTTTTTGCTCTATTTTAATAATTAATTTATTTTATTTAAAAGCCAGTTTAAAAGAAATAGTTTTTTTCCTTATATAATTAATTTAAAGTTTAAAATTAATTATGGGCCAATGAACCTTAAGTAATAAGAAATTATCGCTTAAGTTTAAATAGTTGGATATTAATTTCACATATTTAGCAAAACATGTTTAAGCCATAAATAGTATCATAGATCAAAGGTGTTCAATAAAAAACAATTATAGACATATTTTAATTAAAATACAAATTTCTCAATAAATTCGTAAATTAGCTTTAGTAACGAAATAGATTTCGATCGATGAACGCTTATATTTCTAACAATAAAAATCTATTCATGATCACTACCTATGATCTGAATTAAAATGCTTAAGAACTTTGTCAAGTCAAAGTCAAAAAGGAGAACTAATATATGATTATTTATTAAATAAAGGGGGTTTCATTAAGAACCATGCATTTTGTGTAGGACATTTTTCAATAGAGATGGCGTTTACTTCGCAATTCTTTCACAATTTGAATTCTCAATCTACGCCATTTAATCACAACAAAAAACACTATTCATTATTGAAATGTAAAAATTTCATAAAATTAATGAAACCATTGGTAAAATTCATTCCATGTATAAAGTTTCTTAACTTCAACGAAGCATGTCATTATACTAACAATACAAAATCGTTAAATAAATAATTTGCTTCATATTATTATTGACAAATATTCATTTTATTAATGAAATGTTTTCATTATTTTGAAGAAATTTTTTCATTTGGTTAAATAATAAAGTGACATTATCTATATATTCTGCATAAATGACATAATTTCATTATATTAAAAAACATTTTAAAACACTTTTCCTTGTTTCATTATTGGAGTGATTTCAAGAACAAAATCATTAATATAACGTAATATTTACATATACAGCAAAAACTTGTACTTACACAACTAATGACTTTTCAATGACTACTACATATCGTCTGCATTAATTGTAAGTACTCTTATAATGACTTACATATAAGCAGATACGTAAGTACTTAAATTTTAGTTTTGCCCTTTTTGCTGGGTACATAGTACTTTTAGAATGCAAAGGCGACTATAACAATTCCATCTCATAGTTCTTTAGAAACGTTTTAATTTGAAAATAATTTAGTATCTGGTGATCTATTGCAAAAGGGGTACTTGGCATCAACAATTTGGGGGATTTCATCATTCCGTTTGTAATATATTTAAATATCGCTCGTTCATCCCAATATTTAAATAGATAAATTCGTTTATCTGAGAAACTATCCTCGGCCTCTTCTGGGAATGATTTGGCATGGGGTCGAACCAGAGCGCTGAATAGTCTGGTACTACGGATGGCCATTTGCGCGCAGGCTTTTGTCCTGGCTGGTCAGTTGATTGGGGTTCCTTCAGGATCCACGATCCATTCCCAGGGAGGGTATGTAGGTTTAAAGACTGATATATCCAAATGCCATATATGTCTGGATTATCTCTCCGGTGTTGTTGCCATCTCAACAGATGTCACCAGGTGATGCGACAGACCAACCCTTTATCATTTGTCACATTATCTCGACATAGAGAGGGATTCTGATTGAAATACCCAGTCAATAGTATTTCGGACTACAAAACAACGTCTCTAGGTGCTGTTGCCGAAGCCACAGAGCCTTGTTGTGTGGTTGTGCGAATGAGGAACAAGAAATGTGCCTGAGCGGATCATTGGAGGATGGGAAGGCTACGGCGTCACTTTCGTTACCCCTCTTTTCTGAATCGATCGGCACTTCTCCGCCTGTCGGAGTAGTATTGTTGCTTCTTGCCATTCCGCAACGTTATCACTTGGCAAGAGATTGTATAGCTCGAGTCCTCCAGCAAAGTGCTTGTACATGGACCGGCAAAACCATGTACAAAAATTGTCACCTGAGTGTTCTTTATCGAAGTCACTCGAGGGCTCGTGGCAGACCGTTCTTAAGTCTAACCAGTGAATGAAAAAGGCCACCGTGAAATAAGGCCGTTGAGGCAAGTGTTCACGTTAAGTACATTCTTCCGATTTGACCATTTTAGCTCATGTAAGTGGTATTTTTAACATTTTTACTTTCTTGTCTTATTACATTTTTTATTGCGTTTGAATTGTTTTCATTTTTTTAATGAAATTATTTTTTCTTTTATATTTTATGTAAATTTTTGTTGTATTATTTATTGATTTCCAATAAACTCACAGGTTAAAAGTAATTTACTAGTTTAATTTTTAATATCTTCCTGTACGCAGACACATGTAAACAGATGCATCATAAACAGCAAGTAGAAGTATCAGCAAACAGTTACACACTTTACTTTAGTGTGGAATAAAATATTGAGGTATATAGAGTAAAGCAGGACTAGATAGACCAGTTCAAAGTGTGTAGATTAAAGCAGTAGCTACAAAGAGATCTATAGCATGCCACATGCCACAATCAACACACTAACAGCTCAACACTGACCATGACAGCGTCGTTTTTTTTTGTGAACAATAATTTCCCAGTTTATTGATATGTTTACTGGATTTTTTATCTCAATGATATATTTTTTTCTATTGGTGGCTTGCTCTGGTGTTTTAAGTGTGTATTGGAACAAAACTAAACCAGACGTTAACGACATTGAGGATGTTGAGTTGTGTGTGGCTAGTGTTGTTTTCACTTTCATTTGAATTTGATTTTTATAACGTTTTTTAATTTCGATTTTTTTTTTCTTTTTTCATTTATATGTTGAGGTAATAGAAAATTTATGAAAAAACAAAATTTGTACAACAACTAGTAGTTACTGGAAAAGTGGAAAATCTAGTGGAAGTTTAGAGTAAAATAAGCAAAAATTTCATATTATAAAGTCTGATGTTGAAGACAGTTTTCCTTTAGTTTCAAGTTGAAATTGAAAGTGTTAAGAAAGTTATTTTTTGAAAAAAAAGAAATGCTCGTTTAAAAATAGTTAGATAATGTGGAAAAAATTAATATTAATAATAATGGTTTATGGCCATTTATTTGCAATGAACCAAGCATTGACTATAAGAGCTTTGTCGGCTGAAGAAGATGACGAAACCACTTCTACTACTAAAACAGTAACCGAGAGTAGTTATCGCAAATCGTTGGCCAAGATACAGGAAACTTCTTATAGAGTACCGGAACATTTACAATTTGTCCCTAAAGGTTTTATCTATGAAGATGCTGATGATGTTATACATGTCATAGATCCTCCCAAACATTTTGAGGAATTAAAGAAAATCATGCAGAGACAGGAGCAGCGTCAGCTACATAATCTCAGGCCTATAGCCTTAAGAGAGCAAAGACCTAAACCAAAAATTTTAAAAACTACTCTACCAGTGAAATCAGATATGAAACCAAACTTAAGAAAACCTTCGGCGCAAATGGATTTAGAAACCCAGGAGTCTGAACACTTACCTTTGGAAATCTTAGCTTCAGTACGTAAAACTGAAAACTATTTAAGGAAATATAAACCCAAATTACCAGCGGTGAAACAACGTTTACAAACCCAGAAAATACAAACAGTAATATGGGAAAAGTCCCAGGAGCAACAGCAATATCAGCAGGGACAAGATCATCGTTTACAAGGGATCAGAGAGCAGCAGCAATATCAACAGGGACAAGATCATCGTCTGCTAGGAGTTAGAGATCAGCAGCAATATCAACAAGGACAAGATCAGAGGTTACAAGATGTCAGAGATCGGCAGCAATATCAGCAAGGACAAGATCATAGATTACAAGGGATCAGAGATCAGCAGCAAAATCAACAAGGACAAGATCATCGTCTACAAGGAGTCAGAGATCAGCAGCAATATCAACAAGGACAAGATCAGCGGTTACAAGGTATCAGAGAGCAGCAGCAATATCAACAGGGACCAGAACATCGGTTACAAGGAGTCAGAGAACAAATACCCAATCGTCGGTACTTCAATAAGAAACGCTTTAAACGTGAAGCTCCCGCAGCACTTAAAGGCGATAAATTAATAAACCACATCAATGATCTCATCAAAAATGCCTCACTTTATCTAGAACAAACACAGGACTATCCCGATACTGAATTAGAATCACCTACCACTCCTCCCTATGAACATTTCCCTAAAACCACACAAATTCCCAAAACCAATTCGGCCCTCGATGAAGATATGGTGGTGAAAATATTAGAAAATTCCATTAGAGCCACTAATGTCATAATGCAACAAATAAAAAGACAAACAAATTTAACGGAAATTTCCGAAAAATGCGACTATGTGAAGATAACTTATCCGAATCATATAAAAAATTTAGAAAACCAAATTAATTGTATGCAAAATTTCATCAAAGATCTAAATCGCAGCAAAAAAGAAAAAGCTCTGCGAGCCACACGACAATACGGTGAACGTTTGGAGGCGCGCAAAACAAAAGACTTAAAACACAAACCTTTTTTAGTGGCACAACTAGCAGCGGATTATATAGATTCAGCAGAACCTTCGCCCGTTAATAGTTCTTTAATTTATGATGATGTTATGACCACCATACGTAATATGCTGGAAACACAAAATCTACAATCTATAGATGATTCTAGCTCAGCTTCCAGTGATTCCAGTTGGCAGGATTCATTAGCTGAATCTTCTTTTACTTACGACAAGTCTCCCGAACCAGTGGATTTTCATAATCTACAACAATATCTAACTTCTCTACAGTCGATTGTAACAAATCTACCTAAATTTAGTCATAAATTATTAAATTTACGTGAGATAGACAGTGGCTCCACCTCTAAATATTATTTTATTAATCCCCAAGGTTCTATATACAATTTGCCTCAACCTTTTCAAAAAGATATCACCACACCGTCGCCACCTTCAACCATATTTCATCAATTTCCCGATTTACCCATTGTAACGGAATATTTAAAAAATGGCACTCTTTTACCACCTTCTCAGCAGGTGGTAGAGATTTTATAATAAAATTTTATTTTTTAAGATTTTGTAATAATTTATTTTGTTAAAAAAAAAAACAACAACAAATAAGATGTAAATCTCTGATTTTAATAAAAATTTTTGCTTTAATATAAAAACTTAAATTTGAAATTCCAAATATTTTATCTTTAATTTTTTTCATCTTTTTTTGAAATTTTTTAACAACCTTCAACTTGAACTTAAAGTCTACTGCCGAAATTTGTCTTTTAACTTGTTTTTCTGTATCAATTCATCTTGTTTATGCAAATTTCATTCATTATAATTGCTACAAAATTTATGTAAAATGACTCAGTTTCTTTTTTTTTTTCTCCAATTTAATGCCCAGTCATCTGGCTGTCATTCGTGGGTTTTTTTGCTGTTTGTTTTTATGCAATCCAAAACATATTTTTTAAATAACTCTGTTAAATTTAACCTAAACTGTTAAGTTTAACAGTTAATGCATTTAATTCGAAAGCCTTAAAATATGTGAAGAATTTTTGTTAAATAAACAAAGTACTACTCTGTTGTTATAGGTATGTATGTAGCGCTCATATCCTCCTTAAAATGTGTTTAAATTCAACAAGAGTTTATAGGCGGGTACGGCCGACCTTATAATACCCTACACCACACAGTGGGGCAGAATGGAAATTTTTTGGAAATAAATCTGGCATTTCTAAACGGCTGATCCGATCGGGATAAAATTTGGCGTGAGCGTAGCCAAGGAGTATTCGAGTTTAAGTTTTGAAGATGAACCCTGCAGATGCCCCAGGGACGGCGCTGTGGCGGCTCAAAGTAGGGTACCTACGACATGTAAAATTTTTAAACTCGTGCCATTTTTTTGTTTTTCACCCAAATACAAAGATTTTTATATTTTGTGAAAGCGCTCGACGAGATCTTGAAAAAACATGCTTGGACATACTACTTATCTCTTATAATATCCGAGTTATAGGCATTTAAAAATTTAGTGATACAAAATTTACCATACCTTGGTCCGCCTTTTTTTGAATACCGGGCGTAATTTTGGACCAAATGGACTCAATTTTTTCTTGTTAGTTAGACAACAAAATTTCCAATAATATACAAAAAATTTCAGATCAATATTGTTTACAGATCCAAAAATATACGTTTTTTAATTTAAAAATTCAAAAAAATTTAGATTTTTGGCGTTTTTTTGCCAAAAATGTGTCTTAACTCTTTTATTAATAAAATAAAATTTTTATTAAGAACATATAACAATTTTATAGTTTTCTAAAAGGTATCTTTACGCAGAACGCTTTGGCGTAAAAAACTTGTCCTATTTTTTGAAAATGTTGCCACTGCGTCCTTCCGAATATGACCTATTTTTTATCAAAACTTCAACTTTGGGCGACATGTTCTAAAATCCCAAAGCTGGGATCAGAAAACTGAAAGCAGTTTTGGAAACCTCAATATGTTTTCTATTTACTCCAAAAGTATTTTCCCAGCCCTGAAAGAAATGTGGACCCTATGGGCAAAAAAGTAAAAAATCCCATTTTTGGGATTTTCATTTCTATTTTTGGGAATTGCGGGATGCCCTTTGACCTTTTCAATTTTTTTTTTGCATATTCTTATTTGAAATGACAAATTTAACAAGCGTTGAAAATTTCATTGAGTTTTGTTCATAAATAAAGATTTTGTCATATATTACATATTTGTTTAATTTCTAAAACTATGATTTATATCAAAATTTTAATAGGATCGCAGATAGCTACAACAATTTAGTCCATATTTATCCCTTAATATCATTTTTTAGTTAGATATGGAAATTCTCGACCCTTTACAAAAAATTTCAAGCCAATATCTCAATTACATTTAAAAATATGTTCATTTAAACCTGTGTCCTTTAATTTCATCTTTTTCATATTTTAGTATTAAGTATGACAGAACATACATTTGGTGTTGAATAAAATATTTGGACAATTTTTAAAAATTATTTAGTTAATTATTTTATTATAATATTGTATATAAAATAAAAAAAATTATAATTTTATTATGAGCCACGCACAACAACACCTAAATCACCCCACACAAATTACCTTTCCCGCCCACCGAAATATAAAACACAATTTAATACAATATCATCAGTTAGTATAATAGCTTTTTTTATTTGAACTGTTTATCTTAAACATAATACAATTAATTCTTACAACCTACTTATATAGTTAATTCCTAACACTACTTATTTTCTATAAAATAATCTGTCATATCGGTATACATATCCAGAAGGTAATATAAGTCCTTTAAATCTTCCTTGTTTTGAGATGATAGAGTTTCATAACAAATCCATCTTTTTCGCATAGTTGAAAGAACAGGATCAGAAGATAGAAGTAAACTATTAAAAATATCTTCATTCTGTGATTGCCTGGAGCATTTTCTTGAGCTGAATAGTTGAACATGCTTAAAATCTCGATTCCTCGCTTCCTGGGCTTCTTCTGTTAACTCTCCAAGTGGAAGAATATTCGATTCAATTATTATTTGACCATGACACAATACTTTGTGTACTGTTGGTGTTAGTTCCCTCCATGGATACAGAGATACAAGTAATTTAGAAATTTCAGATGTGTATTCCCCAAATCGATTTTCATTAATTTTATGTTTACTATTCAGTGCCATTAAAATAGTTTTAACTCTTCGAAGCAACTCCTTGTCGATTCCAGTTATTTTTGAAGTAATTTCAAAATCACGAAAAAACCTTCTCGACGTATTACCGTCATTTGTACTACCGCAACTTGAAAGTGGTTTGTCGATGTTTAATCCCATCTGAACTTTAAATTCTTCTTGGATTCTGCTTTTTTCCGCAGCTCTCAGTTCTTTCAATTCTTCATTATTTTTTGTTGATTTAGTAGGATAGTTTGTTTTTTTTTCCTGGATCGCCTTGTATGATGGTAATATATTGTGTCCTTTTTCATGCAGAGCTTTCCTTAATATTTGGTACTTATTTCGACTGAGACCCAGTTCCAACATAAGCGCTATTGCTTCCTCTTCAGTAAAATTTGATTATTATGTTGGAGTTGGTATACTTTCCACAATTCGCTTAAGTCGTTTTGGTGATGCATTAGGAAGAATAGTTGCAATATGTACGACATCCATATGTTGGTTTTCCTTTTTCAGCATTTCGTTAAATGTATCAGCAATTTCCTCATTTGAGATTGAAAAAAGTTTTTGTGTGACCCTCTTTTTTTTACCTTGAACATAAGTCTTCGTATGACTTGCAAGGCGCTCCTATTGATGTGTTGTAAGTTGAGATTTCCGTAGTAGTTTCCATCCAACTACAAAATTTTAATCGAAATTTCTTTTGATTTCCATCCACAGACTTACTTTTTACATCAAAAAGTTTTCAATTTTTGATATGCCTGTTTTGTCTACTTTTCTACTATATGTAGTTTTTATATAATTTGAAATGTCTTCAATTCTTTCTGGCCCTTTTGAAGATATACTCCATAAAACGGAACACAACTCTTCGTACTTTAATGTAATCTTCATTGTAGATTTATTAAATATGGTACTTAAAATCTGAGAAGTTTACTTATATACCAATTCTTGTCATTTCCGATACAGGTATTCCAAAGTAAAAAATTACGAATTGTCTACCTATTAACATTTAGGACTATATTACTATAACCTGTAATTCAGTCATTGATATTTCTTATTAGTGAATGAATCGAAATTATCATTACCTGTATATTTTTACCTACATGATCATAAACGAAACAGAACGAAATGATCTGTTGAAAAAATTTAGGTAAAAAATAGTTATAAATTTTTGAAAATTTAAGCATAAGCATTATAAGGATAAGCAAACAAATAGAAAATAGGTAAATATAAGATTTAAATATGTGCTGTCATACTTAATACTAAAATATGAAAAAGATGAAATTAAAGGACACAAGTTTAAATGAACATATTTTTGAATGTAATTGAGATATTGGCTTGAAATTTTTTGTAAAGGGTCGAGAATTTCCATATCTAACTAAAAAATGATATTAAGGGATAAATATGGACTAAATTGTTGTAGCTATCTGCGATCCTATTAAAATTTTGATATAAATCATAGTTTTAGAAATTAAACAAATATGTAATATATGACAAAATCTTTATTTATGAACAAAACTCAATGAAATTTTCAACGCTTGTTAAATTTGTCATTTCAAATAAGAATATGCAAAAAAAAAATTGAAAAGGTCAAAGGGCATCCCGCAATTCCCAAAAATAGGAATGAAAATCCCAAAAATGGGATTTTTTACTTTTTTGCCCATAGGGTCCACATTTCTTTCAGGGCTGGGAAAATACTTTTGGAGTAAATAGAAAACATATTGAGGTTTCCAAAACTGCTTTCAGTTTTCTGATCCCAGCTTTGGGATTTTAGAACATGTCGCCCAAAGTTGAAGTTTTGATAAAAAATAGGTCATATTCGGAAGGACGCAGTGGCAACAATTTCAAAAAATAGGACAAGTTTTTTACGCCAAAGCGTTCTGCGTAAAGATACCTTTTAGAAAACTATAAAATTGTTATATGTTCTTAATAAAAATTTTATTTTATTAATAAAAGAGTTAAGACACATTTTTGGCAAAAAAACGCCAAAAATCTAAAATTTTTTGAATTTTTAAATTAAAAAACGTATATTTTTGGATCTGTAAACAATATTGATCTGAAATTTTTTGTATATTATTGGAAATTTTGTTGTCTAACTAACAAGAAAAAATTGAGTCCATTTGGTCCAAAATTACGCCCGGTATTCAAAAAAAGGCGGACCAAGGTATGGTAAATTTTGTATCACTAAATTTTTAAATGCCTATAACTCGGATATTATAAGAGATAAGTAGTATGTCCAAGCATGTTTTTTCAAGATCTCGTCGAGCGCTTTCACAAAATATAAAAATCTTTGTATTTGGGTGAAAAACAAAAAAATGGCACGAGTTTAAAAATTTTACATGTCGTAGGTACCCTACTTTGAGCCGCCACAGCGCCGTCCCTGGGGCATCTGCAGGGTTCATCTTCAAAACTTAAACTCGAATACTCCTTGGCTACGCTCACGCTTAATACTAAAATATGAAAAAGATGAAATTAAAGGACACAAGTTTAAATGAACATATTTTTGAATGTAATTGAGATATTGGCTTGAAATTTTTTGTAAAGGGTCGAGAATTTCCATATCTAACTAAAAAATGATATTAAGGGATAAATATGGACTAAATTGTTGTAGCTATCTGCGATCCTATTAAAATTTTGATATAAATCATAGTTTTAGAAATTAAACAAATATGTAATATATGACAAAATCTTTATTTATGAACAAAACTCAATGAAATTTTCAACGCTTGTTAAATTTGTCATTTCAAATAAGAATATGCAAAAAAAAAATTGAAAAGGTCAAAGGGCATCCCGCAATTCCCAAAAATAGGAATGAAAATCCCAAAAATGGGATTTTTTACTTTTTTGCCCATAGGGTCCACATTTCTTTCAGGGCTGGGAAAATACTTTTGGAGTAAATAGAAAACATATTGAGGTTTCCAAAACTGCTTTCAGTTTTCTGATCCCAGCTTTGGGATTTTAGAACATGTCGCCCAAAGTTGAAGTTTTGATAAAAAATAGGTCATATTCGGAAGGACGCAGTGGCAACAATTTCAAAAAATAGGACAAGTTTTTTACGCCAAAGCGTTCTGCGTAAAGATACCTTTTAGAAAACTATAAAATTGTTATATGTTCTTAATAAAAATTTTATTTTATTAATAAAAGAGTTAAGACACATTTTTGGCAAAAAAACGCCAAAAATCTAAAATTTTTTGAATTTTTAAATTAAAAAACGTATATTTTTGGATCTGTAAACAATATTGATCTGAAATTTTTTGTATATTATTGGAAATTTTGTTGTCTAACTAACAAGAAAAAATTGAGTCCATTTGGTCCAAAATTACGCCCGGTATTCAAAAAAAGGCGGACCAAGGTATGGTAAATTTTGTATCACTAAATTTTTAAATGCCTATAACTCGGATATTATAAGAGATAAGTAGTATGTCCAAGCATGTTTTTTCAAGATCTCGTCGAGCGCTTTCACAAAATATAAAAATCTTTGTATTTGGGTGAAAAACAAAAAAATGGCACGAGTTTAAAAATTTTACATGTCGTAGGTACCCTACTTTGAGCCGCCACAGCGCCGTCCCTGGGGCATCTGCAGGGTTCATCTTCAAAACTTAAACTCGAATACTCCTTGGCTACGCTCACGCCAAATTTTATCCCGATCGGATCAGCCGTTTAGAAATGCCAGATTTATTTCCAAAAAATTTCCATTCTGCCCCACTGTGCACCAGTGATTATGTTAAAAATGTTGATTATTTTTTTAATAATATTTAATTTCGTTTTTACCTTCATTCGAAAATAATGTGTTGACAAAAAAGAGATTATCTAAATCAAGGTTTATATGGGGGCAGGAGGTTACTATGGTCCTATCCTTATAGATTTTGGTAGAGGGATTCACGTCTACATTAGTTATTTATACAAAATAATATCATGATATTAGTGTTTATAAGTGAATGTCGACCATCAAGTCATTTTCTGAAGGGGACTTTATATGGGGGATATGCTCAAATGAGGCCCGATCATTACGAAAATCAGGAGTGTCATTAAAACTATAAGGTGCCAAGATCATTGTTTACAACGAGTCAGAGATCAGCAGCAATATCAGCAAGGACAATATCATTGGATACAAGGGGTCAGAGAGCAGCAGCAATATTAACAGGGACCAGAACATAGGTTACAAGGAGCCAGAGAACTAATACCTAATCGTCGGTACTTTAACAAAAAACGCTTTAAACGTAAAGCTCCCGTAGAACTTAAAGGCAATATATTAATAAACCACATCAATAATCTCATCAAAACTACCTCACTTTATCTCGAAAAAAAAAAAAAAAAAACACAGGACTACCCCCGAATTAGAATCACCTACCACCCCTCACTATAAACATTTCCCTAAAATCATATAAAACTATATGGTGCCAATTTTTTAAATGATACAAGAACATTTAACGTATTTATAAGTTCAAAAGCCCTATTCGGGGGTACAACTGTATAGGGGCTATATGAAATAATGGACCGATTTTAACCATTTTCAATAGTCTTCGTCCTGGGGTCTTAAGAGGAATATGTTTCAAATTTCATCAAATTATCTTGAACAAATAGAAAGACAGACTGACTGACTGACTGACTGACAGACAGATAAATCGACTCAGAAGGTGATTCTGAGACGATTGGTATACTTTTAGGTGGGTCCATGACTATTATTATTTCTTTTTTTTTTGGGTGTTACAAACATCAGGCCTAGTGAAAAAACGTTAAAATTGATCACCAAACTTTCAATCAAAAAACGAACAGTACTTGCATTTTAAATAATGAAAATCCTTTCCTGAATGGCATCTTATGCAGTCAGTTATAGACCGATCCTCATTAAATTTGGAATGAAGAAATATATTCTTATAAATATTTTTCATGTCTTTCTTCAGAAACGAAGAGATCCTTATAAGTTTGACAAATAGATTTTAGCTTTGATAAAACTTTTATGAGTTATAAGCGTTATAGTAATGTCTTGGAGGAGACTTTATATGAGAGGTAGTTTCCATAAATTCTTTATATAAAATGTCATTGCTATACAGGCATTTTGAAACAAATTATGACCGTTATTGTCATTTTTTGAAGAGGACCTTTATATGGTGGTAGGGTCCATTATAGAGCGATCCTTTTAAAATTTGACAAAGAGAGTTTAATTCAAATAAAACTTGTTTATGTCGAATTTTGTAGCTTTACTAACAATTTGAAGCAAGTTATGAGCGTAATAGACATTTTTGAAGAGGGCCTTATATAAGGAGTACGGCCCAATCCATAAAACTTGTTTATTTATTTATATGTTCAATACAATACAATTACATTTTAACCTCATTTATCGACCAGGGTGTCGATGATCATACGCCCGTTGTAGTGTAGCAGACCAGAGTCTTCAGTGGTAATCGAACCCACAACTCCCCGATTAACAGGATAGCACACTACCAACTACCGGGTCATCCAAAACAAGTTTATGTAGAATTTCACTGCTATAGCGGCATTTTGAAGCTAATTTTCTGAAGGAGACCTTATATGGGGGTAGGGTCTGTTATAGACCGATCATTAAAAAATTTCACAGAGAGGTTTTGGTATGTCGAATTTGAAAGCAGTTTGAAGCAAGTTGTGAGTAAGTGTTATATTCGTTTTTAGAAGGGGACCTTTTAATGGTTTTAGGTTTGATTATATTCCGATCCCCGTAATATTTGACAGAGAACTTTTAGTTTCTATAAAATGTATATGTCGAATTTCGTTGCTGTACTGAATTTTCTGATGAAATCTTTACATCTGACTGATCCTCATAAAATTTTACAAAATCATTTTGGTTTCTATAAAAATTGTTTATATCGACTTTCATTGCTATACATGCTTACTTATATGGGTCTAGGTGAAATCGTGGATCGATATTGTCCATTTTCAATACTTATATTAACAAGCAGCATCAACTAAATATATTTGCTCTCTAGCTCGCCCTGTTTGGACTCTATCTTAGAATCTAAGGACCCAGAATATATACATATATTTTAATGGGGGTTAGACCAATATTTTGATATGTTACAAGTGGAATGACGTCCCTATGACGTCCCTTTTGATGGTGGATATAAAAAGTTCGTCATTTTGTGATCACAGTATAAAATCACAGATCTTCACTACTTTCTAAATTGACGCGTTATTTAATGATCTACAGTTGATCTTATTTCATTATTTTCTCAATTGGATCCACAATATATATTATGTTTTTCACTATTTTCTCAATAAAGATCTATTTTTGGTGGGAACTATGAGTGATCGCATATATATGGATCTACAACCATATATATGGATCTACAACCGAAAGTTAGTTATTGATCTATAGCAGATTTTAGGTTTTTCATAAAAAGTCGATTTTTTATAGGAATTATGAGAATGATCACCGATCTTCACTGTTTTCTCAATTGCAGTGATATTTAAGGATCTCTGGCTGATTTTTGAGGTTTTTCATATATAAGTCGATTAACGATGGGAAATATGAGTGATAACAGATCTTCATTATCTTCTCAATTGGAGCATTACTGAAGGTTCTACAACTGATTTTGGGTTTTTCATATAAAAGTCGATTTTTGTTGGGAAATATGAATGATCGCAGATCTTCACTATTTGCCCAATTGGACCGTTATTTAAGAATATATAGCCGATTTTAGGTTTTTCATATAATATTCATTCATATACTCGGCATAGCACTAGGGTATAGCACTCTAACTTGTTTTTTTTATTATTAACTTCGTAAAAGCACGTCAGAAATTATAAAGGGGTCATAATTTTTTAATTATAAATATTTGTTATTTATTTTTAAGTATATTTTTAAATACAAAAAATTATCATTATAACTTAAACTACTAAATGATATAATTCTTTAAAGAAACTAGATAAAGGACATAAAGTGTGCAATAGTCTTATTATAAAGAATTTCAAGCAAAAACTATTACTACCTTAATAATAGAATAAGTTATTAATAAAACTTAAAATTTTAAAGAAATCAAAAATGATTCACTTAAAGTAAACTTAAAAGTTTGTGGGGGAAATAAATAAGTTAATAAATAATAATTTAAATTAAAATCAATTATTAGTAAGAATTTAAATAATAAGGCATGAGTATGAGTGATAATGATTATGACTTTTTAAAAATCTTGCAAAATCACTGGATGCCAAACATCCGTTGGCACTGATGACTCATAATCATCTACACCAGCAGTGGGGGTAACTAAGGTGGTGGATACTGCAACAGTAGGCAGTTTAGAGTTAGTATTTTGTGGGGAAGTATTAAAGGCAACACCACTACTTCTAACACTATTAATCTCAGGAGTATTACCATCACCAACAGTAGCAGCTGCAACAGCAGCAGCAGCACCGTAACCAATTCTACGTTGAGTTTGATGTGTCCGATATTTTAGATATTGTTTGTGTTGCTGTTGATTATGTTGTTGTTTAGAGGAATGTTGGTGACTGTGATAGTTTTGGCCCGGTACAGATTTGGAGATTTTATGGGGATACATATGAGTGGAGGACAAATATTTAGTGGGGGATGAGGAGGAGTTTTCTGTGTTTACCGCAGAAGTTTGAGGTGTAGAGGGAGAGGTGGTTTTTGCTGACGATGTTACTAGACGATTGAATTCAAAAAAATCTATTATGGGATGATAACTGTAATTTATACGTTTCGGTGGTTGAGGATGTGTGGCAGAGGAGGTGGCTGAGGTGGTGAGCGTTGGTGTGGTAGTGTAGTTTAAATTAAATTTGGTTTTATAATGATTTTTAAAAATTTCCGGATTTACAGCATAAACATCCGGTGGCTGCGCTGATGATGACGATGAAGAGGTTGCGGTTGTTGTTGTGGTCTTGACATCTTCGCCGAACTCTGTCGTGGCCGCTGCATGGTCCTTTTCGACAACGCCACCTCCCTTGTTGGTTGATGTGATCGTGTATGGTATAAGTAAGCGGGATTGGTTTTTGAGGACATGTCGTGAGCGGGTGTAATAGTGGGTCGGTAGAGATGCTGCCCTAATTGCAGATGATGGTATTGTGCTTGCGATTGTTGTTGTAGCTGCTGCTGTTGTTGTTGTTGATGTTGGTATGATAGTTGTTGCTGTAATTTGTGGCTTTTGGTGGGCATTGGTATCAACGATGGTGGGTCGTCTATGTCGTGTATGACTGTGGTAGACTGTAGTGGATGGCGTTGTGAAGGCACGAATGGTTCCGGTGCTGGTTGGGATGGCCGTAGAGCTGCTGTCGCTAATGCCGCTACTGCCGGTGCTAGCTGTTTGGATTACAGAATAAATTATTTTACGTTTTTGATGAGTACTCTCATCTATGCCTTTAGCTGTACCAAAATCGTTTACCTCTCTTTCGGCATGCTGTTCACTGGGCGAAAAGTCCTGATCCGATCTACTGTCACTATAGCTTTTATGGGGTCTTCTACGTTGTTGCTGTTGTACCTCTCTGGAATAATGTTTATTAGAGGCTGAAGAACTTACAGACGAGGAGGAGGAGTGTTGCTGTGAGGGACTATTTGGGACTGTATCCCTAGAGCTTTTATACAAATAATGTTGTTCATATTTCTCATTACCCGGAGGACTTAAGTAGGATCCTACAGTGGGACTAGGAAGGCGGCTTTTCACCCTATTACTGCTTAATTCATTGGCATCAAAACTGGCATCATGCTTATGATGCTGATGTTGTAAGGCGAAATTTAAATCTTCCTCTTCATCCTCCTCATCATCACTGTAATCATGTGATGGGTATTGTTGATGTTGCTGATACAATTCTCCTTTATAAATCGGAGTAAATTCTTCTTGATCCACCTGAGAGGTTAAGGCAGGGAATTGTTGTTTATAGCCATCAATTTGGCAAGAGCAGCAAGTGGGTACTTTGAAGATATCCACATGCAGACCTCTAGTCTTATCCCAACTCAATAGACGATGATAGTTATAAACCTGGGCACAGTGAGAACGATAAGAGCCCGATAAATAACTGCAACTTTCTTGAGGATTCCTTTACAAAGAACAAACATTATTAAATTTCATTCATAACTCTTTTATATGCATAACTTACATGCATTTCTCTAAACGCAAAGTTTGTGTATGTTGTCCAGTATTAACTATATATTTCCATTCTCCTGAAGCTGAACGGGCCTTCTGGGGTCTAGCATAGCGTACAATACTTTGACACAATCCACCTTGTATATCATCTTCACGTCTGTTATAAAAATAAGTTTTCATAATATATAATTTCTTTATTAAACACAAAGATCATTTACCTCTTTTTGCCATAGATATAATCATCAAAATCCTCAGTTGTATCAATCGAATTTAAAGGCTTATCATTGTATTCTGCTAATAAAGCGGTCATGGCATTTCTATGTCTTCTTATGCTGCCCATAATTTGGTCTCTATTTGGATTAGTTTTCATAAATATTAGTAAAAATCGATTTCCCACAATCTTAACAAGAAAAACCTTTAACCAGGACTTGGGTTACCCTTACCATAACTGGAACCACTTACCCTTTATAAAGAAAAGCATTTGGGTTTAGGTCAAAGGAGAGCCCTTAATAAACAACCTTAATAATTAAAATTTACAAGTAAATTTTTACAATTTTTCTTTTATTAAATTATAATTTAATTAGTTTTACAACTAAATTTTGCCAAAGAAAATTACAGTGCTTAAAACTACTAAAATAACCATTTAAATAAATCAGGAGTTATAAATAAACCGGGAAAATTCAAAAATAATTGCTTTTAAGTTTAAAAGCCTTAAATTAGGCTTTTTAATTACTTGTTTATCTAACAACTTATAAAGTTGTTATAAATCTAAAGCATACTTTTGGGTGTTTAATTTATATTTAAATGAAAGCATAATTTTAGGCTTAATTACTAATATAAAAAGGATTAGTTGGTAATAAATAATCTCAGCAACTAAAAACATCTTACAACTAAAGCAGAACTACAAATTAAACAAAATTAAAAGTGCTTTTTAAATTCGTCTAAGCCGAATTTTAATATAACCTTCACCTAAGTATGTTACAAGAAATATTTTGTGGATATTACATATGAAAGATCTACTGTGAAAATTTAAACTACCATACGGACAATACACAGTGGGAAAATTGTAAAAAAAATTACTTTTTAGTCGATTTTACCCGTTCTTGAGTTTTGTCTACGAATTATATCCCTGGATATCCTCAAATCGTCTCCAATTCAGAATAAAGTAAATTTCTGTTATTGCATACTCATATTTTCTATCTGAAATCTGCTTTTTTACGAAATCAGCATCATTATTTTTTCCAACAAAGACACCTCGGACTGATCCAAGTTAAGATCCCATCAGATATTTGTGTCTCAAGTTTTCTAGTAATCCATAAGTTGGTTTCAACTAAAATATATAATGCGAAGCTTCGAAGCCTATTTTGGTGCTATTAAACCGCGCACAGCAGGGACGAAGGTCCTAATCGGTAATATTGGGGTATCTAACTCTATTGATTCACTAGATCGAATGTTTTATATATATATTACAATTGAAAGTATTCCTCTCAAATTATTGAACTCTTTGTATGCAACACACTCCTCTATCCTTCCTCCCACAACTTATTTTTCTAGTTCCAATACAATATAAAGGTCATCCCTTGAGTGCTGGTCCGAAAATGTAAAAAAACAGATAACTCTAAACTTTAGAAATTATGATATTTCTCAGTCATCATTATCAGATATATTACCTCAGAAAGTTCCGAGGTGAACTCAATAACCTAAATTTTATAAACTCTTATGAAATTATCATTTGCATTAGAGAATGTCTGAGAAGAAAACTGAGAGGATTAAAGATATTTGTGATGTTGGATAGTCAGGCGGCCTTTAAGGCTTTACTATCATATGAAATCATGTCGGGTGTCGTACTTGACTGTTTGACATCTCTAAATGAACTGGGTAAATATAATAAATTCAAACTATGTTGGGTACCTGGCCATGAAGGATACCATGAAGGGCGCCCATTTATTGGACCAGAACCATTCTTTGGTATCCCAAAAGGATACATTAGGGAAAAATGCGAATCATATCTTGAATCTGAATTTCCCCGCCACTGGGAGTCAATATCAGTCAGGCAAAAAGCTTCATAATGCTAATGAAAGAATGAAAGTGACCTAAGATTACTAACGGAACTTTATACCGGACACTGTGGACTTAGATCCCACCAGCACATTCTTGGTAACAATGTGACGAGGCTATGCAGATTCTGCGAAATGCATGATGAAACCTCTGAACATGTACTTTTTGACTGTCAGCCATTATTGACTCTCAGAGTGAGTATTCTGGGAGGCGCATTTCTTTCGCCTAATGAAATATTCAATCTCTCAACGACCTTTACCAAACCAAAAGGTCTGCACAAAAGATCTTAACTTGGGGCGTAGAGCTTGGTGCACCCTTAATCAATCAATCAATCAACTCTTATAAATTAAGCAACCGGTTAAGCTTATGTTCGATAACCGGTTCTTTTCGGTATGTCTGTTCATATGTAAAAGCTCGTATCACTTTAACATTCTCTGATGTAACCCAAATTGAATCAAGTCATGGAACATAAGCATAACTTAAGGCTACATATTTATTAAAAATTATAGCATACTTTAGGGATATTTTAAAATGTTTCTCAAATTTGTATTTCCTTCACAAGAGATATAAATTTGAAATCTGTAAAGTGTATGTCCTAGAGTGAAGGATACTGTTGTAGAACTAGTTCGGTAACTGGTGCTTTAGCGATAGGCCCCAGAAGGTGTATTCGTTCAATCTACTGGGAAAATATTTCATTTAAATTACCTAGAGGGAAAGGAACTATTACAAACAAGTCCCGTAACCAGTTTCATTTGGGTAGATCTATATAAAACTATTCTGAATTGTGAACTGTCCCTTTAAATTGCAATATCATATATTCTCCGATGTAATACAAATTAATTCAGATCAATTCAAGGAACTAGTTCGTTTGGAAAATAAGCGGTTAGGTTAATTAAAACAAAAATATAGTATAATTTAAGGCTGATTATCGATTAAAAATTATAGCATATATTTCATTAAGGATTCTGATACAGAACTAGTTCAATAGCAGGCTCTTTAGAGATAGAGGTCGTTTCTAACTCTTTATCATGGCCATGACTTCGAAAGATGTAATGTAACTGATCAAAAAACTGAAACGATTTTACGGCATGGTTATTTAAATCGAAAACGTAATCCAGAAATAATTGCTTAAAAATTTTAGAATCTCAAATCAATATTACAGCAAATATTTACAAACCGCTTAAAGGTGAAGGATATATAATACAAATTGTTTACACTAAAAAAATATTTTGTAATAAATAAATTAAAAAAAAAATCAATAAATAAATAATAAAAATAAAAAATAATAAAATAAATTCCATCAACCTTATGTGACCCACCGAACCTTCATTTTTTGCACTCTAACAAAAAACATAGCTTACATGGGATAATCATCAGTTTTTATACACATTGAAGCGGTGAAACGTTCACATTTCTTAGGAGCTGGTACACCATTACCTACTGCTCCCTGTTTTGGTCTGGCACGCACCTGAATACGTTTACGTTTGGCGGATGAAATTTTCGAACGCATCAATTTATTACCCGCTATACGATAACGTGGTCCAGCTATTAACTCTTCGGGAGTAGGTAAAATTTCTTCGTCCGGATCGTCGGATTTGCCCTCACTTATTAAATCGTTATCTTGGCTTTCGCTATCGTCGAGAAATATTTCACTGCCATTTAAACTGGCAAAAGCCATATCCTCTACTAACTGATAGGGTTCGTAGGTCTCCTCTTGCACTGTTTCGGGTGTAACAATTATGGGAGCATGGGTGGTAGTTGTGGTAGATGTAGAGGAGGCGGCTGCTGGGGTCTTAGGGCGTGCTGAAGTTTCTTTGGGTGAAGCAAAGGCCGTAGTATTTAGCCTTAAAGTGCGACCAGCTAAGCCTCTTTGCAAGTCTTCCTCATTTACCGCTAAAGGCACTGACCTCACCAGTTTGTGCACAAATTCTTTGGATTTCCTTAAAGATCTGCGTATACGCCTTAAAGGAATTTTAGGGGTTGTACTAGTTGTGGTGGTTTCTTCTTTAGGTTTCTCTGTTGTACTATTGACATCTGTTAACATTTCCATTTCTTGAGTTTTATTAAGTTTCAACAAAGTCAAAGTGGGCACATCCTTTTGTAATTGATGATTTATATCTAAAGGATCTGTGATATCATCATCCTCCTCTTCTAATTCCTCATCAAAATTTACATTATCTAAATCAGATTTGGTATCATTGTTTGAACTTTTCAATTGTTCCAATTCCTCGTTAATTTCTTTAGGATCTAAAACTTCTTCAGACATAAAATCTTCCAAACCATCTAAGCCCATGACCTGAGTCATTTGTGCTGTGGCCGGTAAGGTGCCAATACCCTCATTATTTTCTTCTGCTGCCATTTCTTCGGGAGTTAATTCTAGATTTCTTCTTTCATAGGAAATTTTAGTTTTAGAAAAATCCCCAAAGTCTGCCAAATTATAATCGAATTGTATATATTTCTTGGCCGAATTGCGTACTAAATTGGCTATATCATAGACTATGGGCAAAATTAGGGATTTGTCATCACCAAACATCATGCGCACCTGAAAATAAGTCGTTTACCACTACACTTTTATATATTCTAGTTTACAAACTCACCTGATCCAATTTTAGTTCATTACCCTTTTTGGCATTGATTTGAGCCGTTATCAAAGCCGATAAAGCCAATCTCTGCTGTTTCGATAGTACTCTCAATATGGGCATGACCTCTACAAACTTTTGTCGAACTGCTTTATTCGATAAAGCCTTAGACAAAGCTGTTCTCAAAACCTTTTCTCGCCAATCAAATGGATGAACTTGATTTTCCTCCAATAAATCATCATCATCATCGAAAGTGATTAAGTTTTCCTTTGTGGTTCCCTTAGGCAACAATTCTTTGCTATTATCATTTTCATAATTCCAATCAATTTCTTTGAGATCAGTAAAATCAAAATCCATTAAGTCTTCATCGGTGGCACTTACAAGATATAGAACACAATATAGTGTGGCCCAAAATAGGCAGCGCAGTGAGCGGCCCATTTTCATGGTGACTAAAAGAATTAGAAAAGAGAGAGGTAAAGTTTATTTAAATGAGATTTAAGGTGTGTAAAACAATATAGCATAACCTAAGGCTTATGATATAATAAAAATTATCGCATACTTTATGGATTTCTTAAAAAGATTTTATAGAATTAACTAGATTGTCATTTCTTTGCTATTTTAAAGTCTATAGTCTAGTCTATAGTCTAGTCTATAGTCTAGTCTATAGTCTAGTCTATAGTCTAGTCTATAGTCTAGTCTATAGTCTAGTCTATAGTCTAGTCTATAGTCTAGTCTATAGTCTAGTCTATAGTCTAGTCTATAGTCTAGTCTATAGTCTAGTCTATAGTCTAGTCTATAGTCTAGTCTATAGTCTAGTCTATAGTCTAGTCTATAGTCTAGTCTATAGTCTAGTCTATAGTCTAGTCTATAGTCTAGTCTATAGTCTAGTCTATAGTCTAGTCTATAGTCTAGTCTATAGTCTAGTCTATAGTCTAGTCTATAGTCTAGTCTATAGTCTAGTCTATAGTCTAGTCTATAGTCTAGTCTATAGTCTAGTCTATAGTCTAGTCTATAGTCTAGTCTAGTCTAGTCTATAGTCTATAGTCTAGTCTATAGTCTAGTCTATAGTCTAGTCTATAGTCTAGTCTATAGTCTAGTCTATAGTCTAGTCTATAGTCTAGTCTATAGTCTAGTCTATAGTCTAGTCTATAGTCTAGTCTATAGTCTAGTCTATAGTCTAGTCTATAGTCTAGTCTATAGTCTAGTCTATAGTCTAGTCTATAGTCTAGTCTATAGTCTAGTCTATGGTCTAGTCTATAGTCTAGTCTAGTCTAGTCTATAGTCTAGTCTAGTCTATAGTCTAGTCTATGGTCTAGTCTATAGTCTAGTCTATAGTCTAGTCTATAGTCTAGTCTATAGTCTAGTCTATAGTCTAGTCTATAGTCTAGTCTATAGTCTAGTCTATAGTCTAGTCTATAGTCTAGTCTATAGTCTAGTCTATAGTCTAGTCTATAGTCTAGTCTATAGTCTAGTCTATAGTCTAGTCTATAGTCTAGTCTATAGTCTAGTCTATATAGAATAGACTATATTCTAGCCTATAGTCTAACTTGCAGTATAATATATAGTTTAGTTTATAGTCGGTATATAGTCTAGTTTTTAGTCTTGTTTATAGAATAGAGTTAGTGTATTCTAGTATATAAGGTAGTCCACAGTTTAGTATACCGAATTGTATGCAGACTAATTGATTGGGTAGTCTGTAGGCAATCTATTGGTTTGTCCATAGACCAGTCAATGGTCTTGTCTGATCGCGCCAACTTTCTTAGTTATTTTTGTTCCACATTTTTATTGTCAAATTAAATTGCTAACAATTCATGATTAAATACTTTAAACAAAGTAAGCAAATTTTATAGTTTTCAAAACTAGTGAACAAAAATTTGCCGAATATAGATCAGCAGACTTGTTTTGCTTTCAAATCAATAACAGCGGAAATTAGCTTTTAAAATGTTAACATTTTAATACCAAAAAGCAACCACCAACAACTGCTAAATAATGCTGTCTGAAATTATTTTTGGAAACTCAACTTTCTATCTTAAAAAGAAAAAAAAAATAAAAATCTTTTTGGCTTCAGAAGCAATTTAATTTTTAATATAAAATCTTAAAAGAAAGCACCTTCTTATACGCTTAATACTAAAGACAATTAAGTCATTAAGATCAACATAAATTAAAATATTTTATGTTAAATAATTGTTTCTATAAGGAAAGAAAGATTCACTTATTTAAATTTTTTAAACGAAAAAAAGTAAAAGTCTTCATAAATCTTTCGAGCTAACGATGTAAACGACAAACAAACAAATTAACTAGAGACACGCTTCAAAAATGTGTTTTAGTTTAAATCGTGATATACATATAACGTTAAAAAAATAAATAAACTACCGACCAACTTAAGCAACTGGGTAGAAAAAATTAAACCAAATTTTTGTGGTATTTGAAGTAAATAATTATAAAGAGATGTTAAACACATTTCAACTAAAACAATTACCAAAAAGTTAAAACTGTATTAACCCATTAGGAACTAATGTAACTTATTCGCCTTTATCACTTTAACTACTGGAACTGGGTACTATGTTTTCAATTATAGTTTCTAGAAGTAAATTTTTTTAATACATAAAGCTTGCACTTAATGGGTTAAATCCTCAAATGTCTTACTAACTATGTGAATTATACAGGTAAATAAACTTTTTCCCCCAACTGTTTAATTATTTTCCACGGTATGTCATGTTTAACAGTAGTAACTAGTTAAGTAAGTGACAAACGTTTAACTATTTTCCTGCTAATACTTAAATGTAAACTGCCAGCTAGCTAACAGCAAATGTTTGAAAAACATTTATTATTTTTTTATGATTTTCCGAACGCTCTTCATGGCTACGCACTTAAGCTGGTTGGTATTTTTGATTATAAATAGAGATACTTACATTTTAGTTACATCTCGTTTTACTAATTTTAGTTGGATGTAATAATGTTTTGATGTGGTCATGTTCGTTTGTAACAATAAAGATAAATGACATTGTTGTAAGTAATGAAGATTTTATAACTTTAGGTCATAATAGTAGTTAATAAAATAATTTATAAATATTATTACTAAATCATAAAATGTATCAAATAAAATTTGTATTCTATAAAGAAATTTAAATTGTGTATGGAAAAATTTTATGTAACTGGTTTTAGAGACGACACCTTAGCCTTGATTATTGTCCTTCATAAATGTTGATCGTGAACATGATCATACTTAAATAAACATTTAAAAACTGGATTTAAAAAAAATTTCAATGTAAATAACAATAATAATAACAAATAAGTACCAAGTAAAAGATGCTCTGGAAACTTTAAGCTCACAATCAGAGTTGCCAGTTACTCCTTTAAGGTGTTTCTGTTTGAAATTCGAAATAACAAAAAAAGTGAAAGAAGCGAGAGTAATATACATATATGCCAATGCAGAATCCTATATACCCTTCAACGAAACTAAAACAAAACTAGAAGAGAATTAGAACAGACTAGAACAGAGCTAGAACAGAACTAGAACAGAATTAGATCAGACTAGAACAGAGCTAGAACAGAACTAGAACAGAACTAGAACAGAGCTAGAACAGAACTACAGCAGAACTAGAACAGAACTAGAACAGAACTAGAACAGAACTAGAACAGAACTAGAACAGAACTAGAACAGAACTAGAACAGAACTAGAACTAGAACAGAACTAGAACAGAACTAGAACAGAACTAGAACAGAACTAGAACAGAACTAGAACAGAAACTAGAACAGAACTAGAACAGAACTAGAACAGAACTAGAACAGAACTAGAACAGAACTAGAACAGAACTAGAACAGAACTAGAACAGAACTAGAACAGAACTAGAACAGAACTAGAACAGAACTAGAACAGAACTAGAACAGAACTAGAACAAACTAGAACAGAACTAGAACAGAACTAGAACAGAACTAGAACAGAACTAGAACAGAACTAGAACAGAACTAGAACATAACTAGAACAGAACTAGAACAGAACTAGAACAGAACTAGAACAGAACTAGAACAGAACTAGAACAGAACTAGAACATAACTAGAACAGAACTAGAACAGAACTAGAACAGAACTAGAACAGAACTAGAACAGAACTAGAACAGAACTAGAACAGAACTAGAACAGAACTAGAACAGAACTAGAACAGAACTAGAACAGAACTAGAACAGAACTAGAACAGAACTAGAACAGAACTAGAACAGAACTAGAACAGAACTAGAACAGAACTAGAACAGAACTAGAACAGAACTAGAACAGAACTAGAACAGAACTAGACAGAACTAGACAGAACTAGAACAGAACTAGAACAGAACTAGAACAGAACTAGAAACAGAACTAGAACAGAACTAGAACAGAACTAGAACAGAACTAGAACAGAACTAGAACAGAACTAGAACAGAACTAGAACAGACAGAACTAGAACAGAACTAGAACAGAACTAGAACAGAACTAGAACAGAACTAGAACAGAACTAGAACAGAACTAGAACAGAACTAGAACAGAACTAGAACAGAACTAGAACAGAACTAGAACAGAACTAGAACAGAACTAGAACAGAACTAGAACAGAACTAGAACAGAACTAGAACAGAACTAGAACAGAACTAGAACAGAACTAGAACAGAACTAGAACAACTAGAACAGACTAGAACAGAACTAGAACAGAACTAGAACAGAACTAGAACAGAACTAGAACAGAACTAGAACAGAACTAGAACAGAACTAGAACAGAACTAGAACAGAACTAGAACAGAACTAGAACAGAACTAGAACAGAACTAGAACAGAACTAGAACAGAACTAGAACAGAACTAGAACAGAACTAGAACAGAACTAGAACAGAACTAGAACAGAACTAGAACAGAACTAGAACAGAACTAGAACAGAACTAGAACAGAACTAGAACAGAACTAGAACAGAACTAGAACAGAACTAGAACAGAACTAGAACAGAACTAGAACAGAACTAGAACAGAACTAGAACAGAACTAGAACAGAACTAGAACAGAACTAGAACAGAACTAGAACAGAACTAGAACAGAACTAGAACAGAACTAGAACAGAACTAGAACAGAACTAGAACAGAACAGAACTAGAACAGAACTAGAACAGAACTAGAACAGAACTAGAACAGAACTAGAACAGAACTAGAACTAGAACAGAACTAGAACAGAACGAACTAGAACAGAACTAGAACAGAACTAGAACAGAACTAGAACAGAACTAGAACAGAACTAGAACAGAACTAGAACAGAACTAGAACAGAACTAGAACAGAACTAGAACAGAACTAGAACAGAACTAGAACAGAACTAGAACAGAACTAGAACAGAACTAGAACAGAACTAGAACAGAACTAGAACAGAACTAGAACAGAACTAGAACAGAACTAGAACAGAACTAGAACAGAACTAGAACAGAACTAGAACAGAACTAGAACTGACTAGAACAGAACTAGAACTGAATAGAACTGAACAAGAACTGAACTAGAACTGAACTAGAACTGAACTAGAACTGAACTAGAACAGAACTAGAACTGAACTAGAACTGAACTAGAACTGAACTAGAACTGAACTAGAACTGAACTAGAACTGAACTAGAACTGAACTAGAACTGAACTAGAACTGAACTAGAACTGAACTAGAACTGAACTAGAACTGAAATTTCGAAACTTAGTTTTTTTGGAGCACTCTAATGTATATACTAGATTCTTATTGATACGCGGAGACGATAATGCCTTGTTCGTCTTTTTGTGTGTCTGTTGACAAAGACCCCAGATCTTCAATAATTCTGCCAGACATGCCTCCGAGAACTTTCATATTTAAAATCAGCAGCATACGTCCATAAATAACAGAAATATTTGCAAAAGTCCGAGACAACCTCTGAACATTTCATAAAAAATAGAATTTTTGCATAATTTGACAAAACAAAAACAACATTGCTTATTGGTTAAGAAAAAACGAATGTTTGGATGTGTGTTGGTTTTTTTGCTTTTTGCTCTTTTTGGTGTAAAATGTTGTTGTTTGTTTGTTGATTTGTAATTACTAATGTAATGAGTGGGGAAAAGTAAAATAAATTCCAATTTTATAAAATTAAACTTTTTCTAAAAAACACTATGGAAAGAGCAATTTTTAATTAAATACTTTAAAATGCGAGGAAGGTGCCACCCTAATATACATACATTCATATAAACGATTTGTCACTCAACTTCTTTTTAACAAACTTATTGTCGAAAAAAAAAATACTCATCCTTTTACAAAATAGTTTTATAGTCACGAAAAAAAGAAATTGTATAACATATGCAAATTTCTAATCAAACATCTAAAAGCCTTTTATTATTTATTTAAATGAGAAGCCATTTAGAAGATTGAAAACAATCACCAGACAAGGAGATTCAAATGCAAGACGACACATTGTCACATGGGGGATTTCTGTTTGTTTTTTTATATTTGTGCATGAAGATGAGCCTTTCCTAAGCCATATCCAGCATTAGCATATAACAATGCTGGTGTATGTAAATAAAATGCCAAACAACCACCAATGCCTCGACAGCAGATGTTTTCAATGTCAATGAGCTTTGCTTGTTGGGAAGCTGCTAAGTTGCTAAGGAAAGCGAATTCCTTGGCTGCTAATATAAAGGCAGGCGCAGTCAACTCTAATGCAGCTTCTAGAGTCATTTAACGAAAATGATATTTCAAAACGTGACCTATGAAAACAAAAGTGAAATTGTACTTGTACACATTAAAATAAAATATTTTTTGTCGAAATGTTGAATAAATGGAAAATGGTGAATGAATAAATCCTACACAATCTAAGTTGTTTTTTTTGTAATTTTTTCTTCATGGGGATACTGAGAGTATTTCGTAAAAACAAATAAGAAATATATTTTGATCATTTAGCCTTTGTTGTGGCTGAACTAGGCGCAAGAGATGCGCCAAACAAATCCTCGCTAAAGCCGAAACATGCTTTAACATTTTTCTTTCTTTTGTGGATTTGGTTGTGTTCAACTTTTTACCATCTTGATAAAGACAAAACTAAAGGTTGACTCGATGGTGCAATACAATAAACTTGCCAATTGTCTTTGATCGAGATGCATTTTCATCCATTATTTTCCTAACGAAATAAAGCAACTGAAATAGAAGAAGATACTGCTGCTGCTGCTGTTGTTGGTTGCCACCAGCACCTTCAGCAAGATCAACTACTATATATGAATTCGTGCTCATCTTTGGTGTTGCTGCATTGGTTTTTTTTGTTCATTTGAAAGTTGGCGTTAATTTATGATGCACACCTGTATGTTAGATTACGTATTGAAGATGACAACTACGACAGGCAACAGCGCCATACGACATCGACATTTTTCGTAAAAAGGCACATCCTATAATTGTAAATAACAGTTTTCATTTATTTTAACTTATTTTTTTGCTCCTCACTTGCTATTGACAGCTTCCCACTTAAAGCGTCTGTTACCCCTCCTGCTGTATGTCGTCTCATGGGAATTTTTATTAAATGTTTATTATTTTAAAGATTAAATAATTGTCAAACATTATTTTAGCAATTGTTTTTTTATAGTTTTTAAAGAATTCCAATTTTTTTTCTTATTTTGAATGTTAAATATTTTTTTTTTTTTTTTCAAAGAAAGTTGTAAATAATTTCTTTCTTAATTTTTGTCTATTTAAAAATACAAGTGGTTTAACTACTTTTATTGTATTTTACTAAAGTTATTGACTTTATTGTTTTTTTAGTAAAAAAGTGTTAATTAAAGTTAAAAATAAAGGTGTCGTAGCAGAGCCTCTGAATTACTAAAAACATAAGTTGCAACAAATGTTTTAACATTCCTACATTTTTTGTTGCTATTAATGTTGGGAAATATTTTAAACGTTATAGGAAAGTTTAAATAATTAATAGATATCTTTACCTATAAGGTGTTAAGGTTAAAATTGCATAAATTTTCCATATTTTCTTGAATTTTGAAAATCAAGTTTCCAAAGCTTTTACGCTGTCCTGTGAACATGAATATATTTTATTGATTATTCCATATATTATCGGGAGGTTTCATGACACATATTTAAAATAAGAACTTAATTTTGTTTTATTAGTCTTGTCTATAGGCTAGAATAAGAACTTAATTTTGTTTTATTAGTCTTGTCTATAGGCTAGTCTATAGTCTAGTCTATAGTCTAGTCTATAGTCTAGTCTATAGTCTAGTCTATAGTCTAGTCTATAGTCTAGTCTATAGTCTAGTCTATAGTCTATCTATAGTTAGTCTATAGTTAGTCTATAGTCTAGTCTATAGTCTAGTCTAAGTCTAGTCTATAGTCTAGTCTATATTCTAGTCTATAGTCTAGTCTATAGTCTAGTCTATAGTCTAGTCTATAGTCTAGTCTATAGTCTAGTCTATAGTCTAAGTCTATAGTCTAGTCTATAGTCTAGTCTATAGTCTAGGCTAGCATCTATAGTCCTAGTCTAAATAGTCTAGTCTATAGTCTAGTCTAGAGTCTAGTCTATAGTCTAGGTCTATAGTCCTAGTCTAATCTAGTCTAGTCAGTCTATAGTCAGTCTAGAGTCTGTCTATAGTCTAGTCTATAGTCCTAGTATATAGTCAGTCTATAGTCTAAGTCATAAGTCTAGTCCTTATAGTCTAGTCTAATAGTCTAGTCGAGAGTTCTAGTCTATAGTCCGAGTCTTATATCCTAGTTCTATAGTCCTAGATCTAATAGTCTAGTCTAATAGTCTATGTCATAGTCTAGTCCTAGATCTAGTCATAGTCTAGTCCTATAGTCTAGTCTATAGTCTAGTCTATAGTCTAGTCTATAGTCTAGTCTATAGTCTAGTCTATAGTCTAGTCTATAGTCTAGTCTATAGTCTAGTCTATAGTCTAGTCTATAGTCTAGTCTATAGTCTAGTCTATAGTCTAGTCTATAGTCTAGTCTATAGTCTAGTCTATAGTCTAGTCTATAGTCTAGTCTATAGTCTAGTCTATAGTCTAGTCTATAGTCTAGTCTATAGTCTAGTCTATAGTCTAGTCTATAGTCTAGTCTATAGTCTAGTCTATAGTCTAGTCTATAGTCTAGTCTATAGTCTAGTCTATAGTCTAGTCTATAGTCTAGTCTATAGTCTAGTCTATAGAGTCTAGTCTATAGTCTAGTCTATAGTCTAGTCTATAGTCTAGTCTATAGTCTAGTCTATAGTCTAGTCTATAGTCTAGTCTATAGTCTAGTCTATAGTCCGTCTATAGTCTAGTCTATAGTCTAGTCTATAGTCTAGTCTATAGTCTAGTCTATAGTCTAGTCTATAGTCTAGTCTATAGTCTAGTCTATAGTCTAGTCTATAGTCTAGTCTATAGTCTAGTCTATAGTCTAGTCTATAGTCTAGTCTATAGTCTAGTCTATAGTCTAGTCTATAGTCTAGTCTATAGTCTAGTCTATAGTCTAGTCTATAGTCTAGTCTATAGTCTAGTCTATAGTCTAGCCTATAGTCTAGTCTATAGTCTAGTCTATAGTCTAGTCTATAGTCTAGTCTATAGTCTAGTCTATAGTCTAGTCTATAGTCTAGTCTATAGTCTAGTCTATAGTCTAGCCTATAGTCTAGTCTATAGTCTAGTCTATAGTCTGTAGTCTAGTCTATAGTCTAGTCTAGTCTAGTCTATAGTCTAGTCTATAGTCTAGTCTATAGTCTAGTCTATAGTCTAGTCTATAGTCTAGTCTATAGTCTAGTCTATAGTCTAGTCTATAGTCTAGTCTATAGTCTAGTCTATAGTCTAGTCTGTAGTCTAGTTTATAGTCTAGTCTATAGTCTAGTCTATAGTCTAGTCTATAGTCTAGTCTATAGTCTAGTCTATAGTCTAGTCTATAGTCTAGTCTATAGTCTAGTCTATAGTCTAGTCTATAGTCTAGTCTATAGTCTAGTCTATAGTCTAGTCTATAGTCTAGTCTATAGTCTAGTGTATAGTCTAGTCTATAGTCTAGTCTATAGTCTAGTCTGTAGTCTAGTCTATAGTCTAGTCTATAGTCTAGTCTATAGTCTAGTCTATAGTCTAGTCTATAGTCTAGTCTATAGTCTAGTCTATAGTCTAGTCTATAGTCTAGTCTATAGTCTAGTCTATAGTCTAGTCTATAGTCTAGTCTATAGTCTAGTCTATAGTCTAGTCTATAGTCTAGTCTATAGTCTAGTCTATAGTCTAGTCTATAGTCTAGTCTATAGTCTAGTCTATGTCTAGTCTATAGTCTAGTCTATAGTCTAGTCTATAGTCTAGTCTATAGTCTAGTCTATAGTCTAGTCTATAGTCTAGTCTATAGTCTAGTCTATAGTCTAGTCTATAGTCTAGTCTATAGTCTAGTCTATAGTCTAGTCTATAGTCTAGTCTATAGTCTAGTCTATAGTCTAGTCTATAGTCTAGTCTATAGTCTAGTCTATAGTCTAGTCCTATAGTCTAGTCTATAGTCTAGTCTATAGTATAGTCTATTGTCAAATCTATAGTCTAGTCTATTGTCTAGTCTATAGTTGAGTCTATAGTCTAGTCTATAGTGTAGTCTATAGTCTAGTCTACAGTTTAGTCAATAGTCTCGTTTATAGCACACTCTACAGTCAAGTCTATAGTGCTCGAAACTTGTCTACCATAAAACTAAATGCCTGGGTGACCAAAATTTTTTGTACTAATCTCATTAATCATATACTTCTTAACTACTGTTGCACAGTGGTATAGGAAAAAAAAAAGAGGGAAATAATTCGGTAACTTCTAAACGGTTAATCCGATTTTAATGAAATTTGGTATGCACAAAGAGGAGGTGTTGTCGAGTTTAGGTTTTGAATTTGGACCTTATAGGCCAACCAGGGGCCCGGCGGGGGGTCCTCAAATTAGGACACCTCGGCTATGTTAAATTTTTAAAACGATCCTATTTCTTCATTTGAGTTCCGGTTGAAAAAAAAATTTCGTATATAGAATCTCCTCATCGAGCACTATATAGTCTAGTGTAATAGTCTAGTCTATAGTCTAGTCTATAGTCTAGTCTATAGTCTAGTCTGTAGTCTAGTCTATAGTCTAGTCCTATAGTCTAGTCTATAGTCTAGTCTATAGTCTAGTCTATAGCCTAGTCTATAGTCTAGTCTATAGTCTAGTCTATAGTCCTAGTCTATAGTCTAGTCTATAGCTAGTCTATAGTCTAGTATAGTCTAGTCTATAGTCCTAGTCTATAGTCTAGTCTATACTAGTCTATAGTCTAGTAGTCTAGCTATAGTCTAGTCTATAGTCTAGTCTATAGTCTAGTCTATAGTCCTATTATATCTAGTCTATAGTCTAGTCTATAGTCTAGTCTTAGTCGTAGTCTTAGTCTTAGTCTAGTCAAGTCTAGTGCTATAGTCTATAGTCTAGTCATAGTCTAGTCTAGTCTAGTCTAGTCTAAGAGTCTAAGTCTATGTCTAGTCTATAGTGTAGTCTAGAGTCTAGTCTACTAGTCTTCGTCTAATAGTCTCGTTCTATAGTAAGTCTATTGTCAATCTAAGTTAGTCATGTCTAGTCTATAGTTTAGCTTATCGTCTGTCTCAGTTTATTCAATAGTCTCGTTATAGCACACTTACAGTCAAGTATATATTGCTCGAAAATTGTCTACCCTAAAACTAAATTGCCGGGTGACCAAAATTTTTTGTACTAATCTCATTAATATAGTAATTCTTAATTACTGTTGCAACAGTGGTATAGGAAAAAAAACAAGAGGGAAATAATTCGGTAACTTCTAAACGGTTATCCGATTTTAAATGAAATTTGGGGTATGCCCAAAGAGGTAGGTGTTGTCGAGTTTAGGGTTTTGAATTTGGACCTTATAGGCCAACCAGGGGCCCGGCGGGGGGTCCTCAAATTAGGACACCTCGGCTATGTTAAATTTTTAAAACGATCCTATTTCTTCATTTGAGTTCCGATTTAAAAAAAATTTCGTATATAGAATCTCCTCATCGAGCACTATAAAAAATGTCGTCGTAGCAGTAAATTATCTCTTATAGTTTAGGAGATATTCGCATTTGAATATTAAAATTTTAAAATTTTTACCGTCCTTACTTTAGTTTTTTTGATAATAGCAGGTCCAAATATTTCCGATTTTCGCCATTTTTTTTATTTGCTTAACAACAAGTTTATATACCAAGCAGTGAAAGAATTATGTAAAAATCATGACTGAGTCCAAAGTTATAGGCATTTAAATTTAAAAAATTAAAAAAAGGCGATTTTTTGTCATTTTTTTGGGAAAAAAGTATCTTTTTCTTTTTAAGTTATCTAAAAAGTTTCTAAGAAGATGTATATAGAATTTATACTTTTTGGAAAGCTGACTTTACATAAAATACGATAAATGAAACAAAACCTAAAAATTTTTGATACCGAGGGGACCAGGTCCATCCAAAAAAACCCTATTTTTTATGGAAAATTAAATTTTGAGCAAAAATTCTCAAATCGCATAGTCGATATCAAATTATAGTGACCTGTTTTATATGACCCAATAAGTTCTTAATCATTTTGTAACGGGTTTCGATAACCCCGCCCCTGGTATGGATATAATAGGCAAAAAACCAAAAAATCCCATTTTTGGGATTTTTTAAAACTTTTTTGGGAATTCCGGGATTTCTAATAAGAAAATTCGAAATTTTTATTTAATTTTGGATTTTGAGTAAAAAAATCTACCTAACTGTAAAATTTCATCAAAAAATATTCATAAATAAAATTTTTATTGCAATTTGAAAAATTTGTATCTTCGCAAAAACTGAATAAAAAACATTTTTTAATTTTTTTTAAAAAAAGTATTCCGCGAATTTTTTAATTTTCAAAAATTATATACAGTTTTGAAAAATAGACAAAATTACCTTTCCATTGATATATAACATGCCTACCTAATGTTTTTTAAGTGACAAATTAATTAGGGAAAACTCAACATCTTTTAGAAAATTTGCCTAGCACTATTATTTTCATCCATAAGGTTAACTCTTAAATTTGTTACATATATGGATGAAAATAATAGTGCTAGGTAAATTTTCTAAAAGATGTTGAGTTTTCCCTAATTAATTTGTCACTTAAAAAACATTAGGTAGGCATGTTATATATCAATGGAAAGGTAATTTTGTCTATTTTTCAAAACTGTATATAATTTTTGAAAATTAAAAAATTCGCGGAATACTTTTTTTAAAAAAAATTAAAAAATGTTTTTTATTCAGTTTTTGCGAAGATACAAATTTTTCAAATTGCAATAAAAATTTTATTTATGAATATTTTTTGATGAAATTTTACAGTTAGGTAGATTTTTTTACTCAAAATCCAAAATTAAATAAAAATTTCGAATTTTCTTATTAGAAATCCCGGAATTCCCAAAAAAGTTTTAAAAAATCCCAAAAATGGGATTTTTTGGTTTTTTGCCTATTATATCCATACCAGGGGCGGGGTTATCGAAACCCGTTACAAAATGATTAAGAACTTATTGGGTCATATAAAACAGGTCACTATAATTTGATATCGACTATGCGATTTGAGAATTTTTGCTCAAAATTTAATTTTCCATAAAAAATAGGGTTTTTTTTGGATGGACCTGGTCCCCTCGGTATCAAAAATTTTTAGGTTTTGTTTCATTTATCGTATTTTATGTAAAGTCAGCTTTCCAAAAAGTATAAATTCTATATACATCTTCTTAGAAACTTTTTAGATAACTTAAAAAGAAAAAGATACTTTTTTCCCAAAAAAATGACAAAAAATCGCCTTTTTTTAATTTTTTAAATTTAAATGCCTATAACTTTGGACTCAGTCATGATTTTTACATAATTCTTTCACTGCTTGGTATATAAACTTGTTGTTAAGCAAATAAAAAAAATGGCGAAAATCGGAAATATTTGGACCTGCTATTATCAAAAAAACTAAAGTAAGGACGGTAAAAATTTTAAAATTTTAATATTCAAATGCGAATATCTCCTAAACTATAAGAGATAATTTACTGCTACGACGACATTTTTTATAGTGCTCGATGAGGAGATTCTATATACGAAATTTTTTTTAAATCGGAACTCAAATGAAGAAATAGGATCGTTTTAAAAATTTAACATAGCCGAGGTGTCCTAATTTGAGGACCCCCCGCCGGGCCCCTGGTTGGCCTATAAGGTCCAAATTCAAAACCTAAACTCGACAACACCTCCTCTTTGTGCACACCAAATTTCATTAAAATCGGATTAACCGTTTAGAAGTTACCGAATTATTTCCCTCTTTTTTTTTTCCTATACCACTGTGATGTTGGTGGGTGCAAACACCCGTTTGTTTACCACAGAATATTAATTTAATTCCAATTTTTTATATTTTCTTAACAAAACCACATTTTCTTTTCTATATAAGTGAAATTTTGTAGTAATTTTACAATTAGACGAAAAGAAAAAGTAACCATTTGCAATAAAGACAAAACAAGTTATTCTTATTCTAATCATGGTCAAGTTCAATACTACGACGTTTCGAACACATCAATGCAAAAAGGAATTTGATGCAAAAAAAGTCGAAACAAACCACTAGACTACTTTAATTTCACTAAAATGTTCAGATCTACCCGATTAGTTGATTTAACTGTCTATCTTTATAAATTTAAACGCTAGCGACTTCTTATTAACAACAAACTAGAAAATTGAGGACATTAAGCATTATTTTCAGCTTTCGAGTTTGTAAGAAGAAAAAGTTGTTCAGATTTACCAACATGTATTCTTGACTTTCAAGCCAAAACAGGAGCTTACAAATGGGTGAACAAAAACAAGATCATTCTGCAATTTAGATTTGAAATCTTCTGCTGTATGTCTATGGTGTGACAATAACCAGTTTATTCTTTTAAAACTGTTTAAGATAATGTCTTTAGAAATAAGTGTGTTTTCAAAGCATGATTTAGTATCAATAAAAAAAATATTGCCTTTGTGGCTGATGATGAAGCGGAAGTAAAAAAATTTTCTTTAAATTTTTGATAACTTCAACAAAATTATTAAATTTTATAAAAAGAATTAAGATTAAAGTAAAAAATATTACGAAAATCTTAGGTTATAACAAACAAAACAAAAGACTTAAACAGCGAACTTGATATTGAAAATAATTCAAGAACATTTCCTTTTTTAAAAAATGAATTAATAAGAAATAAGCTACTGATTAAAAATAAACACAAATGAGAAAAATACAGTATAATATAGTATCAAAAGTAATAATCGCTTAAGTCTAAAATCATGTATTCTTGAATAATCTTTGTTAAGATTATTATTACCAGTTATTGTTACACAAAATGTTTCCCTTCAGAACAACGTTTGTTTAAAATTTTAATTTTCTTTAAATTTTCCATTAATAAATTATGCTTTAAAGGGCATTGACTTATTTTTTTTTAAATCAATGAAAGTTAAATTTACATAAATATTAAAATAATGTAAATATTTAAATAATTTTTAAAAGTATCGAACATAAATATTTCTTTCGGCAAAAACTTATTGATATGAGTAACAAAAGACTTCAAGAAACAAACCTGATTTTAATGAAAGTGAAATAAGAGATGACCCATCTCTCAACATTTATAACAAAAATATCTGTAAAACATGTAAAAAACTTTAAGTTCCTACGAATAGTATTTAGGCGTTTCTAAAATTCGAAATCTGAAGTAATGAAAGTAAAATCTTAATTAAGATATTAAATGTATGTATAACTAACTAACTAACTAACTAACTAACTAACTAACTAACTAACTAACTAACTAACTAACTAACTAACTAACTAACTAACTAACTAACTAACTAACTAACTACTAACTAACTAACTAACTAACTACTAACTAACTACTAACTACTAACTAACTAACTAACTAACTAACTAACTAACTAACTAACTAACTAACTAACTAACTAACTAACTAACTAACTAACTAACTAACTACTAACTAACTAACTAACTAACTAACTAACTAACTAACTAACTAACTAACTAACTAACTAACTAACTAACTAACTAACTAACTAACTAACTAACTAACTACTAACTAACTAACTAACTAACTAACTAACTAACTAACTAACTAACTAACTAACTAACTAACTAACTAACTAACTAACTAACTAACTAACTACTAACTAACTAACTAACTAACTAACTAACTAACTAACTACTAACTAACTAACTAACTAACTAACTACTAACTAACTAACTAACTAACTAACTAACTAACTAACTAACTAACTAACTAACTAACTAACTAACTAACTAACTAACTAACTAACTAACTAACTAACTAACTAACTAACTAACTAACTAACTAACTAACTAACTACTAACTAACTAACTAACTAACTAACTAACTAACTAACTAACTACCTAACTAACTAACTAACTAACTAACTAACTAACTACCTAACTAACTAACTAACTAACTAACTAACTAACTAACTAACTAACTAACTAACTAACTAACTAACTAACTAACTAACTAACTAACTAACTAACTAACTAACTAACTAACTAACTAACTAACTAACTAACTAACTAACTAACTAACTAACTAACTAACTAACTAACTAACTAACTAACTAACTAACTAACTAACTAACTAACTAACTAACTAACTAACTAACTACTAACTAACTAACTAACTAACTAACTAACTAACTAACTAACTAACTAACTAACTAACTAACTAACTAACTAACTAACTAACTAACTAACTAACTAACTAACTAACTAACTAACTAACTAACTAACTAACTAACTAACTAACTAACTAACTAACTAACTAACTAACTAACTAACTAACTAACTAACTAACTAACTAACTAACTAACTAACTAACTAACTAACTAACTAACTAACTAACTAACTAACTAACTAACTAACTAACTAACTAACTAACTAACTAACTAACTAACTAACTAACTAACTACTAACTAACTAACTAACTAACTACTAACTAACTAACTAACTAACTAACTAACTAACTAACTAACTAACTACTAACTAACTAACTAACTAACTAACTAACTAACGAACTAACTAAGTTGCCAAACAATCAAATTCAGGAGGGGATTTTAAAACGTTTGCTGCCACCGGAATTCATCCAAATTGTCACCCAGCAAAAACTTACATTGAAAAATTGTAAAATTTACTTGCATTATTCTAACACGGGGATGACATTGAAGGCAAGTACTTGCATACCTCTCTCGCTTACAAATAATGAGTTAAGTAAGTAGTTTTTCTCTGAGAAAAAAGTTGTCTACGAGAACACGTCTACTAATAGTTTTTACAAAAAAAATACTTTATTTTCGTTTGTGTTAAAAACACATTTCTAGAGCAATCTGTTAAGACATAATATATTATTTATAAGTCATTAATAGACTCCTTCTAAGTAATACAGACGGTATTTAGTAGTCATTGTAAAGTTAGTTGTTGAGGAAGCTAGGTAGCTAGCCAAATCATCATAGGGAACCAGTAGCGTAGGCAACTGAAACATTTAAAGTAAGAGTTGTCCAAAAAATACCCAGAATAAGTGTCCAATACAGTGATGCCAGGAGATTTTTTTCAGAAATCCCTACGTTTATGAGAAAAAATCCCTTTTTTCCCTACACCCACTTTTTATTTTCCCTACATTTTTCCCTACACTACTTTTTTCCATTTTTTCAAAGTTTATCTTAAAAAAATACAAAAATAACATCAAAAACTAAAATATTAGCTCCGTTTTATAATATACATATATGTATGTATTTTTTTTTAATTTTTAGGAATGAAATTTCTAGAATTTTAATTTTAATTTTTTTTTCTTTCAATTTTACATCATACAAATCTTCCAACCCTGACTCTTCAGTTAAGATTAAAAAAAAAACAATTGAAAGATTTATGGCAGTATATCGAATCGTGATAAAAATTTATTTTATGTGCCTCCAACAAAAAAATTTTCATAAAATAATTATTTTAAATAAGGTTTACTTTTGCGTTTACTTTTTGCGGTTTACTTTTATAAATTTTCAGAACATTAAATTCATTTTTTCAATCCTGAGTTACTGCATTAAGCCCCCGACTACTCTATCTATAAGGAGTCAGAATATATCGCCCTACATGATTGGCATAATCCAAAAAGTCGTTTCAAGAAAAATGGATATGAATATTTAATGACATTTAACTATTTTTTAATAACTTTTAAACAATTCAAGGGGTTTTAAAAATCCAGATTCAGATAGTTGAGGTTAATATGTTTCTCATCTAAATTGAAATTAAATTTTTAGTTGTCTAATATTCACAAAAACGTGGGTTTTAGTTTTTACGTTTACAAAAAATCGATTTCACATCGAAAATAATAGACATATTTGAAATTTCATAAATCTATATGAAAGATTTTAGTATGTCGCATGTTTTGAAGACCTTAGTTCAAGAAAGCCGAATTTTGGATTATTCCAGTCTTGTAGCGATATGTAGGTACATATATTGTAGAAATTACAAGCGGAATTTTTACTAACGATACACTTAAAACTGATTTCATTTTTAATTTAAAAGTTTAATACATGAAAGAGTGTATTTTTAGTTGTTAAAAACTATGAAATTGAAAAATCCCTACAATTTGACAATAGTAAGAAATCTTTCCCTTTTTCCCTACACGTGAAATTTTTGAAAAAAATCCCTACAAAAAGGGAAAAATCCCTACACTTGGCATCACTGGTCCAATATGACAACACTTGACCACAAGTTACTATTAAAAAAGATTTAATTCTTTAGTTTTGGCTCATTTAGTCCAGTCTTTGCTGCTATATCTTTTGGTTGCTATCAATACATAAAGCTTTGTCTGGGATATGCCTCATTTTAGAATAGACTATACGAAATTGTCTGGTTCGTTGATCACAAAACATAAGTAGTTATTTTGGCGAGGAACTTATATGTTGCTATCTACAGATAGAAGTTATTTGCACAAATATTATTTTAAGTGCAAGCTTTAAACCATTTTCTCCATATCATTTATACAAATTTAGGCGATAGAGGGTTAGTTAATTAAATAAGAGCAGTGCAAAGTATTCCATATAAAACAAAAACAAAAGACTTAAGACACAAACTCTTATAAACATAAATTTTAAAACTGTAATTTATTTGCAAAATATGTAAATTAAAAGAACTCATTTATTAAATCCTATAAATTTATGGCAAAAAAATTTCACTCTTCAACCTTAAGCCCTTTACAAAACAAAAGACTTAAGACACAAACTTCTGTAAAAACAACAAACAAATCAATGAAAGTAAAACATAAAAAAATAAAAAAATAAAACAATTTAGCTATTTTTTTATTGAAAAAAGAAAGAATTAAAAGAATTTTATTTTACTTCTCACTTCCTCTGCTATAGTCAAAACCACTAAAATAACTTAATACAGCTGACCCGATTATTTAAATAACAATACAGAGTTACAACAACTAAAACCCACACAAAAGAAATATATTTTCATACGAAAAAAAAATCAACACATATTTTGGTGTTAAATTATTTCTTTCTTTTAGCTGTTTGTATTGTTTTAATAATTAAATTCATATAGAAAGTTACCTGATTTTTTATTATGATTAAATAACTGTTCCTTGGTGTGGTCTATGATTTCAAAGTTCTGCTGTGACTTTGTTTTGTTCAAATAAATATAATCCAATCAATGTCAATGAAACAGATTCTTTTTAGTAAAAACTACTCATGCAAATGAGTTTTATTTTTGAAATATTATTGATTTTCACTTTTTAGGGTTTTTTTGAAATTTCTTTCAGATGAATAATTAAATATTTTTTCAAATAACTTCACTTTGTTTCTTCACTTTTTTCTCTGTCGTTTAGGTATTTTTGGTATTTCTTGATTTTATTGCTTTTTTTCAACGTTTCATTAAGAAACCTATAATTAATTTATAACAAACTGCTATGGATTAACTTTTGTTTCTTATTTATTTCACTTCGTTTTTGTTGCTATAACATCATTATTGCGTTTTAATTTTTTTACTTATATTTGTATTTTCTTCTTTCTTTCAAAATTTCTTTTCTTTTTTCTTATTTCTTATTTAATTTAAGTAACTTTTAAAAGTCTTGTATTGTAAGCGTTAAATTCCAAATCACGTCATTTCCAGTCTAACTCTCACCGCAAACTAAACTAATTGGTAAACAGTCATTAAATTGGTCGTTCTTCTTAGTCGACGAACATAAGCTGAATTTGAAATTGAGTCTTTTTTTCTACAAATCAAACAAGTTTAGGAAATATTTTTTAAAATAATCTAAAAACTCTTTGAGTGTTATAATCTCTTTGAGTGCTGCAAAAGAGAGTTTAAGAGTTAAATTTTTATAACATCATCTTCAAATGCTTTACCATCATTTGCAGATCTTGTATAAAATTAATAAATCTTTTTCTTTAAATGTTATAAATTGATATTGTTTTTTTAATATTTTTATTGTTCATTAACCTTAACTATGTATTTTAAACTATACTCTCATTTATTACTTATTTTTTTGAAAATATTTTATAGCCGCAACTTTCAATAATGCGAATATTATTTTTTTAATTGCTGCTAGAGTTTTTTTTTTTAAGTTGTCAGTTTTTACATAATACATAATAATTTTAAATCATTACAAATTATTTTCTTGGATTTTTAATAAGCATTTTGTATCCAGCAGTAGCTATTTTTTGGCACGCAATTTTTCTGTTGCTTTTAAGAAAAAAAAAAAAAAAAAAACGATTAATTTCCAAAATGCTTTTCGAAAAAATTTATGTTTTATGGGATTTCTCATAAAATAGTCTTAAAATTGAAATAAAAAACTTTAATATTTGGAATTTGTTAAATAATTTTGATGCAATATCGAAAATAACTTTTTATTTCGAAAATTTTGACTTCTGGCTAAAAAAAATTATTTGAGAAAATAACTCTCGCTATCGGTCTTTAGAGTAAATATATAGTTACGAATCTTGTAATACTCTTGACAATGCCTCATCTTTAGCCTATTTAATAGTCTTGACTATAGATCAGTCTATAGTGTTGACTATAGATTAATCTATGTTCTTGACTATAGCTCACTCTTGGCTATTGACTAATATATAGTCTTGACTTTAGATCACTTTATAGTCTTGACCATAAATCACTCTATTATCTTGAATATAGATTACTCTATATGTATGATGGTGAATATCGATCAGTCTATCGTCTTATCTAAAGTCCCGACAATAGATTTTTCTATAGTCTTGACTACAGATCTAACTATAATCCAGACAATAAATCAGTATACAGTCCTGACTATAGATCAGTCTATAGTCCTTACAATACATCATGAGTCTATAGTCTTAACTGTATTTATATGAGTCTGACCATAGACTATAGATAAGTCTATATTCTACTATACATTAGTTAATAGTAGAGTCCGACCGAACTCAAAATCCGTTCGGTACCGAACACCGAATCCGAACTACGGTAAATTTGAAAGTTCGGCCGAACCCGAACTTTGTTCGGTTTTCAAAGTTCGGTGAACACGAACTTTTTTTAAATGAAAAATAATACTTTTTTATTTTTGGTTTTTAAACGATTTATTGACAATGTTATAATTATCTGTAAGAGCACGCAGAGAAAAACATGGTTGTGGTAACCATGTTCTAAGAGCAACATATTATGATTAAAATTATGATTGTAATCTAAACATATTATCGTTATTGTAACAATTTTAAAATATCATATTATTAAATACCGTCAAAATATTTCATCATTATATTTTTGTATTTATCATAATATTGTTATAAATGATATTATGATCCAATGTGATCAAAATTTCGTTTTAAATATGTATCGAAATCAAAATGAATTTATCGAATCAGTAAAATTAGTTTTTAAAAAAATAAAAAATATATATACAATACTTAACACAATTCGCAAATTTCAATTTGCCGATTTATATGAAATTTTGGTTCCTATAAAAATTTAAGTATAATTTCATAAAAATACTAGTATTTTTAAGCCTATTATGAACGTTAGTAATTTTCTAAAGCGAACATTATATGGAGGCCATGTCCAAATGTAAACCGATTTTGTCCATTTTGAATACCAATCAAACTGCAACAATAGTTTTGGTCCTATCGTTCTTTCAACGTTCTATCGTTCTGACAGACTGACTGTCTGACTGACTGACTGACTGACTGACAGACTGACTGACAGACATGTCTAGATCGTTTGAGAATAAGGACCTAGCAAATTTCAATGTTACAAATGAAATCAAAGATTTATAATCGAAACTAGATAATTCAAATTAAATGTTTCACTTTTCTTAGCTTTTTAATCACTTTCTGGTTAACAGTTTTTCAAATCAGCCGAAAAAACTAACGGTTAAAAATGCGTTTTGTACCTATGTATATCCGAAATTTATTGTACAGCCAGGATGTATGATAACTTCTGTAAACAGATTTTCAGCATTTTTAAAACTTTTTGATGATAAAAAAACATTTTATAAAAAGTTCGGCGTTCGGTTAAAATTTCGCCGAACACCGAACATTGACCGAACCTCACTTTTTACCGAACTCCGAACCCGTACCCGAACGTTCGGTCGGACACTAGTTAATAGTCTTGACTATAGATCAATCTTAAATTTTTTTATAGATCATTAAGTAGTCTGACTATAGTTTAGTCTATAGACTTATCTATAGACAAGACAGATCTATAGTTTTTACTAGAGATCAGTCTATAGTCATGATTATAGATCATTCTATAGTCTTGACTATAGATCAATCTATAGTCATGATTAGAGATCAGTCTATAGTCTTGACTATAGATCAGTCTATAGTCTTGACTATAGACAAGTCTATAGTCTTGACTATAGACAAGTCTATAGTTTTGACTATAGACAAGTCTATAGTCATATACACTATAGATCGGTCTATAGTCATGACTATAGATTAGTCTATTGTCTTGAGTATTGGTCAGTATATATATTCTTGACTATAGGTTAGTCTATAGTCTTGACTATAAGTCAGTCTATAGTATTGACTATAGGGCAGTCTATAGTCTTGATTATAGGTCAGTCTATAGTCTTTACTATAGATCTGTCTATAATCTTGACTATAGGTTAGTCTATAGTCTTGACTACAGATCACTCTATATTCTTGACTATAGGTCTATAGTTATATGCACTATATATCGATCTATAGTCTTGACTATAGGTTAGTCTATTGCCTGGAGTATAGGTCAGTCTATAGTTTTGACTATAGATCGGTTTAAAGTCTTGAATATAGATCTGTCTATAGTCTTGACTATAGGTTAGTCTATAGTCTTGACTATAAGTCAGTCTATAGCCTTGACTATAGATCATTTTATAGTCTTGACTTTAGATCATTCTATTGTTTTTGCTATAGATCACTCTATATAGCCTTTTATACAGATTAGTCTATAGTATAGTCTGTAGATCAGCCTATGACTATGGATGGTTATACCAGTGATTGAAGATTTGCCTATAGTCTTGAATACAGATCAGTCTATGATCGTGAATATCTATCGTCTTGTCTAAAGATGAGTCTATAGTCCTGACAATAGATTTATATATAGTCCTGACTACAGATCTGACTATAATCCAGACTATTAATCAACTTACAGTCCTGACTATACATCATGAGTCTATAGTCTTAACTGTTTATGAGTCTGACTATATTGACTATATACTACTATGCATCAGTTAATAGTCTTCACTATAGAGCAATCTATAGTCTTGGCTATAGATCAGTCTAAAGTCTGGACCATGGATCTATCTGACTATAGATTCTTGACTATAAATCAGTCTAAAGTCTTGACTGTAGGTTATTCCAAAGTCTCAACTATAGGTTAGTCTATAGTCTTGACTATAAGTCTGTCTATAGTATTGACTATAGGTCAGTCTATAGTCCTGATTATAGAACAGTATATAGCCTTGAGAATATGTAAGTCTATTGTATTGACTATAGATCAGTTTAAAGAATCGACTATAGATCTGCCTGTAGTCTTGACTGTAGATCAATGTATGTTTCTTACCAGAGACCAGTCTATAGTATTGACTTTAGAACAGTATAAAGTCTTGACTATATATCTGTCTATAGTCTTGATTATTGATCTATAGATCTGTCTATAGTCTTGAGTATTGACAGTCTATAGCCTTGACTATAGATCAATCTATAGTTTTGACTAATGATCAGTCTGTAGTCTTAACTATAGATCATTTTATGGTCTTGACTATTGATCAGTTAATAATTTTGTTTGTAAATCCCTCCATAGTTTTGATATTCATCAATTTTTACTCTTATATAAATCAGAATATACTATTGATTAATCAATTTATAGGCTTGGCTATAGATTAGTTTTAATTTGTGACTATAGGCCAGTCCACAGACTTCACTAAAGATCTTTGTAATTTTAAAAAAGACTTTGGTGAAAAATTTTTCTGAATTTAAAATAATTTTTTTCTTTCTCTGGAGGCACTGTAGTGTAAAATTTTTAATATTTACAGATATTTGATTTTATTATTACACATCGTTCTTATTAGTCAATTTTCTCTTTATTTTCAAATCTCTTGAACAAATAACTCACACATGATCGCACTCAAAATTCAACTGTCAAACTAGAGATTTTTATGTAAACAAAATCTATGGAAAACTTTTGTGATATTTCAATGAGCGTTTCAACTTAACCTTCACTCAAAGTGTGAGTTTCACACACATGTTTGAGTAAGAAATTCAAACAAACTTTTTACATTATTTAGCTTATTTTTTCAAACTAAGTATTGGCTAGATTCATCTTTTTAGTGCATTTTCTTGGGAAATATTCTTAACCTCTAGCTAATAAAAATTTTTCCGCAACAGGTTACATTTTAGAAAAAGAAGAGGTAAAACAAAGAAACTGCTATTTGTTCATTTAAGTGTGCTGTTTTTTGAAAATTTCCGCTTGATTTGTTTTGTTGTGATTTTCTCTATAATTTTCTGAATTCAGAAATATTTAGCGAACAAGTTCATGGAAATTATTTGTTTTGGTGTCGATTTTTTTTATTTTAATAAAAAGTAAAATTAGTGCAAATTGTAGCTGTTTAGTAAATAAAATGCATAAATTCTAGTTTAATTGAAACTGTTAAAGAAGAATGTTATGAGAAATATATATCAGATGATCTTGAAGAGTAATCTGAGCACTTAATGCAGATTTAGATAAAAAGATCACTTTAACAGTAGACGAACGTATGGCTTTTATAAGAAATAAAAAATCGATCTCATATATCTTCGATGATAATTATGGCGACTGATATAAGGACTCAATTAAGATTAGAGCAAATTTGTCAACTTAATATCAGATGATCATGTTGCTTTCAAATAATAAAAAAATATTGTCACCGGGACGATGATTTATCAAGAATGAATTTATATAACATTAAATTAAGCTACACGATCCAAATATTGGGACTTATCAAGATTAAGATGGAATGATCAAGTCAATATCAGATTACAGTGTTTGCAATTGAATCATAAATGATCGTTGCAGTGGAAATTATTTTCAAGAAATCGATTTGTATATTATAAAGCAATGATCGTGTTGCTATTAAATGATCTTATCCAAAAGAAACAAACAGAAAATATTGATTTCAAATAATTTTATGTGTATGTGAGTGCGTGCAATTAAATCTCCAAATTAATGTTTAATTGATAATAAACCATAATTAAAAAATTAAAAATTACTTCCTAATTTCCTCAAAATCAAACACGACATTGTGCATTTATGTGTTAAAATATGAAGAATTCAACAGAGAAAAAAAAAAACGTCTTCAAAGTTATTAAACAAGAAAATAAAAAAAAATAAAACAAAGTAACAGAAATATTGAAACACTTGAGTAATTTCTTGATACAAAACCGCCTAAAACATTTTTCACTTTTAACGTTATAACAAATAACTTGAAAATTTAAATAAAATTACTTTAAAACCTTAACAAATTGTACGCTATTTTCCCTCTTTTTATCAGTTCATAATCAATTTAATTTGAATCTTAAACTTAGTTTGGTTTATAAACACAAATACCCTGTAGACAACTACAACTAAATGAGCAGTTTCCTTAAAAAGAAAAAAATAAATCAAGTTTAAATAAAACAAAAATATATATTGATAAACACTTTCGCGCTTTCATTTTTTTATTCTATATTAAAGTTATTATCTAAAAAATAACAACGTAAATTATAAATAAATGGTCTGTTAATTTTCTTCAAGTAGAAAAGAAATATTGTTAAATCAAATATTTAATTATAGTTTTTCTTTCATCAAATTATTAGCTAATATTTATAATACGCAGCAGTTACTGCAAAACTGGTTAAGTGATTTTAATAAATAATCAGAAAAAAAAAATCAACTCTATAGTCTAGTCTATAGTCTAGTCTATAGTCTAGTCTATAGTCTAGTCTATAGTCTAGTCTATAGTCTAGTCTATAGTCTAGTCTATAGTCTAGTATATAGTCTAGTCTATAGTCTAGTCTATAGTCTAGTCTATAGTCTAGTCTATAGTTTAGTCTATAGTTTAGTCTATAGTCTAGTCTATAGTCTAGTCTATAGTCTAGTCTATAGTCTAGTCTATAGTCTAGTCTATAGTCTAGTCTATAGTCTAGTCTATAGTCTAGTCTATAGTCTAGTCTATAGTCTAGTCTATAGTCTAGTCTATAGTCTAGTCTATAGTCTAGTCTATAGTCTAGTCTATAGTCTAGTCTATAGTCTAGTCTATAGTCTAGTCTATAGTCTAGTCTATATCTAGTCTAGTCTAGTCTAGTCTAGTCTAGTATAGTCTAGTCTATAGTCTAGTCTATAGTCTAGTCTATAGTCTAGTCTTAGTCTAGTCCTATAGTCTAGTCTATAGTCTAGTCTATAGTCTAGTCTATAGTCTAGTCTATAGTCTAGTCTATAGTCTAGTCTATAGTCTAGTCTATAGTCTAGTCTATAGTCTAGTCTATAGTCTAGTCTATAGTCTAGTCTATAGTCTAGTCTATAGTCTAGTCTATAGTCTAGTCTATAGTCTAGTCTATAGTCTAGTCTATAGTCTAGTCCTAGTAGTCTAGTCTATAGTCTAGTCTATAGTCTAGTCTATAGTCTAGTCTATAGTCTAGTCTATAGTCTAGTCTATAGTCCTAGTCTATAGTCTAGTCTATAGTCTAGTCTATAGTCTAGTCTATAGTCTAGTCTATAGTCTAGTCTATAGTCTAGTCTATAGTCTAGTCTATAGTCTAGTCTATAGTCTAGTCTATAGTCTAGTCTATAGTCTAGTCTATAGTCTAGTCTATAGTCTAGTCTATAGTCTAGTCTATAGTCTAGTCTATAGTCTAGTCTATAGTCTAGTCTATAGTCTAGTCTATAGTCTAGTCTATAGTCTAGTCTATAGTCTAGTCTATAGTCTAGTCTATAGTCTAGTCTATAGTCTAGTCTATAGTCTAGTCTATAGTCTAGTCTATAGTCTAGTCTATAGTCTAGTCTATAGTCTAGTCTATAGTCTAGTCTATAGTCTAGTCTATAGTCTAGTCTATAGTCTAGTCTATAGTCTAGTCTATAGTCTAGTCTATAGTCTAGTCTATAGTCCAGTCTATAGTCTAGTCTATAGTCTAGTCTATAGTCTGGTCTATAGTCTAGTCTATAGCCTAGTCTATAGTCTAGTCTATAGTCTAGTCTATAGTCTGGTCTATAGTCTAGTCTATAGTCTATAGTCTAGTCTATAGTCTAGTCTATAGTCTAGTCTATAGTCTAGTCTATAGTCTAGTCTATAGTCTAGTCTATAGTCTAGTCTATAGTCTAGTCTATAGTCTAGTCTATAGTCTAGTCTAGTCTATAGTCTAGTCTATAGTCTAGTCTATAGTCTAGTCTATAGTCTAGTCTATAGTCTAGTCTATAGTCTAGTCTATAGTCTAGTCTATAGTCTAGTCTATAGTCTAGTCTATAGTCTAATCTATAGTCTAGTCTATAGTCTAGTCTATAGTCTAGTCTATAGTCTAGTCTATAGTCTAGTCTATAGTCTAGTCTATAGTCTAGTCTATAGTCTAGTCTATAGTCTAGTCTATAGTCTAGTCTATAGTCTAGTCTATAGTCTAGTCTATAGTCTAGTCTATAGTCTAGTCTATAGTCTAGTCTATAGTCTAGTCTATAGTCTAGTCTATAGTCTAGTCTATAGTCTAGTCTATAGTCTAGTCTATAGTCTAGTCTATAGTCTAGTCTATAGTCTAGTCTATAGTCTATAGTCTAGTCTATAGTCTAGTCTATAGTCTAGTCTATAGTCTAGTCTATAGTCTAGTCTATGTCTAGTCTATAGTCTAGTCTATAGTCTAGTCTATAGTCTAGTCTATAGTCTAGTCTATAGTCTAGTCTATAGTCTAGTCTATAGTCTAGTCTATAGTCTAGTCTATAGTCTAGTCTATAGTCTAGTCTATAGTCTAGTCTATAGTCTAGTCTATAGTCTAGTCTATAGTCTAGTCTATAGTCTAGTCTATAGTCTAGTCTATAGTCTAGTCTATAGTCTAGTCTATAGTCTAGTCTATAGTCTAGTCTATAGTCTAGTCTATAGTCTAGTCTATAGTCTAGTCTATAGTCTAGTCTATAGTTCTAGTCTATAGTCTAGTCTATAGTCTAGTCTATAGTCTAGTCTATAGTCTAGTCTATAGTCTAGTCTATAGTCTAGTCTATAGTCTAGTCTATAGTCTAGTCTATAGTCTAGTCTATAGTCTAGTCTATAGTCTAGTCTATAGTCTAGTCTATCTATAGTCTAGTCTATAGTCTAGTCTAGTCTAGTCTATAGTCTAGTCTATAGTCTAGTCTATAGTCTAGTCTATAGTCTAGTCTATAGTCTAGTCTATAGTCTAGTCTATAGTCTAGTCTATAGTCTAGTCTATAGTCTAGTCTATAGTCTAGTCTATAGTCTAGTCTATAGTCTAGTCTATAGTCTAGTCTATAGTCTAGTCTATAGTCTAGTCTATAGTCTAGTCTATAGTCTAGTCTATAGGTCTAGTCTAGTCTATAGTCTAGTCTATAGTCGAGTCTATAGTCTAGTCTATAGTCTAGTCTATAGTCTAGTCTATAGTCTAGTCTATAGTCTAGTCTATAGTCTAGTCTATAGTCTAGTCTATAGTCTAGTCTATAGTCTAGTCTATAGTCTAGTCTATAGTCTAGTCTATAGTCTAGTCTATAGTCTAGTCTATAGTCTAGTCTATAGTCTAGTCTATAGTCTAGTCTATAGTCTAGTCTATAGTCGAGTCTATAGTCTAGTCTATAGTCTAGTCTATAGTCTAATCTTAAGTATGGTATGTAGTCTAGTCTATATCCTAGTCCATAGTCTAGTCTCTAGTCTATATAATATTCTCTAGTTCATAAATGTTCTTTAAACAACATAATTATCATTTAGTTAATAATGTTATTAGCATAAATAGTTACAGCATTTTAAAATTGTATTTCCTCTTCCAATTTTACTCTTGAACTTTCATTCGAATGCGCAACTTTTGCAGTTATTATGACATTACAACTAAAATTAGTTTATTAAAGATAAAAGAGCATAATAGTGCACATACCGTTTAGTTTAAAAGGAAAAACATCTTAAGACCACAATAATTTCAAAGCCATTTCATGTGAGACAGTTTGTCTCACTAACTGACTACCATACATGACATTATGATATTATTGTTGTTATTATTATAAACAGGGGAAAAATATTAAAAACATATTTTAACTAATTGCTTTTTGTAACTCATACAGCGACCAACAACCACGGCGATCATCAATCAATTGTCTAGCAAAAAAATCTTGTATAGGAAAAGGTTTTTTTGTGACGAGTTAAAAAAAATGAGATTCTTTGTCTTATTTTTCATTTCTGATATGAGACTGTTTTTGTTTTTTGTTTAAAGTAATTTGTATGTGTGAAAATTTCAATGGCAAATTGCTCAAGCTGCATAATAAATATTTGTTGCATTATTAATGTGTTTTTGTATGCTATGTTAAATTTTACTTTTGGTAGTTATTTACTTCCTCTTGCAGCAGTCTGGCATCTTTGGTTTACACGAAATTGTTAATATTTTAAAAATTATATGAGTATTTTAGCATAGTTTCAGGCGATTTATTAAAAGAAAAAAATTTATACAATTCACTAGTTTAAAATATTAAGTAAATTCAGACACCCAGGAAGAACTTATATTGAAAAGTAAGAAGTTTAAAAGCTAATAAAACTCTTTTCGCTACCATTTTAACTCTTTATTTTAAAACGATTATGACATTGGAGTTAAGTACTTACTTACCATTAACTACTTATATGGAGTTAAAAATTTTTTATCTAGTTTTTGCTGGGATAAATGAAATTAGAATATCGGACAAAGTCCTGAAATATAATCAACATGCTTATGTTGATCAATTGAAATCGCGTTGAATAAGGTTGTTTACTATACTCTTGCAGACTGTACTGATATCGAAGATGTTTTTATTAACCCACAAACTTATTTTCTTATACAGTCCTTTAACTAGTTCCAAATTGAGCAGGCGATCCGTGAATCGTTCAGCAGTATATTAAGTTATAGGTGATTAAGCTGAAAGATGTACAAGATAATCATCAGGAAAAGAGTATTTCGTGGTAACCAATATTAATAGCTTACTAAACAAAAATTGCATAGGAATTCATCTGAGCTTAGCCATGAGTACCGAATGCACATTGCATCTTAAACAGAACGATATCAGTTACCGACACACAAACACCGGACATGACCTATCGCATACCGTAAATACATTGTTTTTAGATATGAGACAGAAGGCAATTAGAGCAAAAACAGCTGATAAGTTTTAATCTAAGACTGTATTGGGCTCTATGAAAACCATAACCGAATACTCTTCCAGTGCTAAGCTCTCCATCGTATGAATACAATCTATTCTATTGTCTAGTCTATAGTCTAGACTGTAGTCTTATAAAAAGTCTATAGTCTAATCTATAGTCTAGTCAAATCTATAGTCTAGTATATAGTTTAGTCTATAGTCTAGTCTATAGTCTAGTATATAGTTTAGTCTATAGTCTAGTCTATAGTCCAGTCTATAGCCTAGTCTATAGTCTAGTCTATAGTCTAGTCTATAGTCTAGTCTATAGTCTAGTCTATAGTCTAGTCTATAGTCTAGTCTATAGTCTAGTCTATAGTCTAGTCTATAGTCTAGTCTATAGTCTAGTCTATAGTCTAGTCTATAGTCTAGTCTATAGTCTAGTCTATAGTCTAGTCTATAGTCTAGTCTATAGTCTAGTCTATAGTCTAGTCTATAGTCTAGTCTATAGTCTAGTCAATAGTCTAGTCTATAGTCTAGTCTAGTCTATAGTCTAGTATAGTCTATAGTCTAGCCTATAGTCTAGCCTATAGTCTAGTCTATAGTCTAGCCTATAGTCTAGTCTATAGTCTAGTCTATAGTCTAGTCTACAGTCTAGTCTATAGTCTAGTCTATAGTCTAGTCTATAGCCTAGTCTATAGTCTAGTCTATAGTCTAGTCTATAGTCTAGTCTATAGCCTAGTCTATAGTCTAGTCTATAGTCTAGTCTATAGTCTAGTCTATAGCCTAGTCTATAGTCTAGTCTATAGTCTAGTCTATAGTCTAGTCTATAGTCTAGTCTAGTCTATAGTCTAGTCTATAGTCTAGTCTATAGTCTAGTCTATAGTCTAGTCTATAGTCTAGTCTATAGTCTAGTCTATAGTCTAGTCTATAGTCTAGTCTATAGTCTAGTCTATAGTCTAGTCTATAGTCTAGTCTATAGTCTAGTCTATAGTCTAGTCTATAGTCTAGTCTATAGTCTAGTCTATAGTCTAGTCTATAGTCAGTCTATATTCTAGTCTATAGTCTAGTCTATAGTCTAGTCTATAGTCTAGTCTATAGTCTAGTCTATAGTCTAGTCTATAGTCTAGTCTATAGTCTAGTCTATAGTCTAGTCTATAGTCTATAGTCTAGTCTATAGTCTAGTCTATAGTCTAGTCTATAGTCTAGTCTAGTCTAGTCTATAGTCTAGTCTATAGTCTAGTCTATAGTCTAGTCTATAGTCTAGTCTATAGTCTAGTCTATAGTCTAGTCTTAGTCTAGTCTATAGTCTAGTCTATAGTCTAGTCTATAGTCTAGTCTATAGTCTAGTCTATAGTCTAGTCTATAGTCTAGTCTATAGTCTAGTCTATAGTCTAGTCTATAGTCTAGTCTATAGTCTAGTCTATAGTCTAGTCTATAGTCTAGTCTATAGTCTAGTCTATAGTCTAGTCTATAGTCTAGTCTATAGTCTAGTCTATAGTCTAGTCTATAGTCTAGTCTATAGTCTAGTCTATAGTCTAGTCTATAGTCTAGTCTATAGTCTAGTCTATAGTCTAGTCTATAGTCTAGTCTATAGTCTAGTCTATAGTCTAGTCTATAGTCTAGTCTATAGTCTAGTCTATAGTCTAGTCTATAGTCTAGTCTATAGTCTAGTCTATAGTCTAGTCTATAGTCTAGTCTATAGTCTAGTCTATAGTCTAGTCTATAGTCTAGTCTATAGTCTAGTCTATAGTCTAGTTCTATAGTCTAGTCTATAGTCTAGTCTATAGTCTAGTCTATAGTCTAGTCTATAGTCTAGTCTATAGTCTAGTCTATAGTCTAGTCTATAGTCTAGTCTATAGTCTAGTCTATAGTCTAGTCTATAGTCTAGTCTATAGTCTAGTCTATAGTCTAGTCTATAGTCTAGTCTATAGTCTAGTCTATAGTCTAGTCTATAGTCTAGTCTATAGTAGTCTATAGTCTAGTCTATAGTCTAGTCTATAGTCTAGTCTATAGTCTAGTCTATAGTCTAGTCTATAGTCTAGTCTATAGTCTAGTCTATAGTCTAGTCTATAGTCTAGTCTATAGTCTAGTCTATAGTCTAGTCTATAGTCTAGTCTATAGTCTAGTCTATAGTCTAGTCTATAGTCTAGTCTGTAGTCTAGTCTATAGTCTAGTCTATAGTCTAGTCTATAGTCTAGTCTATAGTCTAGTCTATAGTCTAGTCTATAGTCTAGTCTATAGTCTATAGTCTCTTCTGTAGTCTAGTCTATATTCTAATCTATAGTTTACTACATAGTCTAATATATAGTATATGTTTTAGTCCATAGTCTAGTCTAAAGTATAGTCTATATGGGAGTATATAGTCTATTCAATAGTCTTCTCTATACTATAGTCTAAAATTTATTCTAAAGTCTAGTCTATAGTCTGGTATACAGTTTAATACTCCATAATGAAGTCTATAGTCTAGTAGTGAATCAAGTCGATATTCTACTCTAGTCTACAGTCTAGTCTATAGTATCGTCTATAGTAATACGCGATATATTGTTAAGCTATCGCTGCATCCGGTTTCATTCCAAGTTCATACAAAGAATTAAAATGGGTTTATTATATTTCATTTATTTAATTCAGTACGTATACAATTTTATTACTTAATTGCAAAGAAAAATATCATAAATGTTGTTTAAGGTTTTAAATTTTATAAATAAATTTAAAAATTGTATTAAAACTACTAAATGGAAATTTATTTTTCATATAAACACAGTGATGATTATAAACAATTTGTTAATTAAATACTTGGTATTTGTAATACAATATACACACATACATAAGTAAAATTATTAGAAAAAAAAAACTTAATTATTTACATGCTACAAAATCTTCTAATAATAAACTTTAAACAGTGCAAAAAATATATAATTACAAAACATAAAATAATTATTTAATTAAATATAAAATAAAAAATTAAAGCCAAATTTAAACATATAATTTACAAATCGAGAAAATTAAAAGACAAAAAATAAAGACTAGAAAACTAAAAAGAAAATTAAATAAAAAAAAATTACAAGAACAAAATTTGTCATTAACTGTTAAAAATGGCTTCGAAGGACCAGGGGAGAAGAAAATTTAATTTGTTCGAAAAATTTTTAATTCGCAAAACCTTAAGATAATTTGAAATTAATAACACAGAATTTATTAGAATATTCTTTAAAATAAATTTAGTTGAGTAATATAGTTAATGATAATATGGAATTATTGGCTTGAAAGACCATATACATAATTCGTAATATCATATTGACAAATTTCGTTTATTTTATTTAAAAAAAAAAAATAATATAACTTAACTAATAAATCATTATTTAAGAAAAATACACTATTATTTACATTAATCATGAAATTGTTGCCGAATCATTTGCAGCAAATTCCATAATATTTTCTATACTATTTTAAACGTTTTCTTTAAAGCACCTTTTTCACAAAAAAACCAATTTTCTTTATACAAAAATCTTTAGCACTTTGAAAGCCAAGACAACCAAAATACAAGAAAAATTTTAAAAATAATACTGCTAAGAGCACTTGATGAAAATGAGGGGGGAGGGAGGGTGAAGAATTATATATAGAATAAAGTGAAAGTTAAGCAGGGTTAAATAGAGAGAGAGAGAGAGGGATCAGTTCTCCTAATGTCATATTTCACATTCAAACTCCGATATACGATGATTGAAATAGACCATGCCCTGTTCGAGATCTTCACTAAAACCACTAACATCCATATAATCCGAGGCGGCCGAGTCATCATCAACCCATTTGTGCAAAGAACGTGATATCTCCAATCTACACTGGCAAAAACTGGGACGCATATGGGGATCCTTATGCCAGCAGCGTGACATTAAGTTATAAAACTCATGACGACCCTCTTTGGGTAAATCGGGTCGTAAACCTTGTGGTACTCGCCGTATAACTTCACGTCCCGTTATTTGGGAATAAGGCGTAGATCCTAGTGCGAGTTAAAGAAAACGATTAACTTAAGAATTTCTTATTCCCATTAATTACTTACCCAATGTTGCTATTTCCCACAATACTATTCCAAATGCCCATATATCCGTTTCAGTACTGAATATATTATATTGCAATGCTTCCGGTGCCATCCATCTAATGGGTAATGCTGGCCTCTTACCTATGGTATCATGTCCATGTGATTTCTTTTCACTACAATCTTTTGGCGATCCTTGCCAATGATTCATTATGAATTTCTGTCCAAAATCAAATTTGAATTTATTAAAATTACTGCGCATTATTTCATTTGCACAATTCTTTTCTAGCTCTTTTCGTTTGCGTTCGGCATCCAAATCTATGGACATACCAAAATCACAGATTTTACAAACACCGTTATGATCGAGTAAAACATTACGGGCTGCTAGATCACGATGAACAATCTGGAATGGGAAATTTGGAAACAAAGTGAAATGTGTAAATATTAAGATATGTTTGTATGAGATATATGTTTATTCGAACTAACGAACTCCTTATCAAATGAAACCAAATGATCCTGTTTGGATATGTTTTCACATCTCCATTGAAAGGTTCGAAGAGTTTTGAATTTAAAACTGTTAAAAGGACCCTATAGTACTTAATTAATGATCTAGAAGAGAGATTACCTTAAACAAGATCAAAATTACCTCAACAAGAAAAATATTCTATTCTCTTTACGTCACCTGAAGAAGACAGTGTTTAACAGTCCACATGATCTTGTATGGATCCAATTGACCTTGTTTGAATCAGATTTTAGTTGAAATTATCTTTACATCAGCAGATAGAGATAACTTTTTGAAACCAGTGTAATCTATATACATGATCTTGTTTGTATACAAACTATTGAAGTAGATATGTGGTGACAAACTTACACTCAAGTGATATCATTGATTAGACAATCTTGTTAAGATCTAAAGATCTTTATACGTCACACGAGACAAAGTTGCTAAATAAGTTTGATCATCCATTTAAGCTTATGTGGATCCAAATGACCTTGTTTGAATCAGATTTGAATTTAAATTATCTTTACATCGCCAGATGGATTGTAAGAAAGCTTTAACTGAATACTCTCCCAGAGGTAAGGTTTACATCATATGGGTATCAGCCCACTCGGGAGTAGTCGGTAACGAAAGGGCGAATGTAATAGCTTTAAAGGGAAGGGAGCTCGAGGCAGTTAACCTGACAAACGCAAAACCATTCGACGCAACAAAAGCTGAACTAAAAATATGGGTGAGAGAATCCCATAAGGCCTCTTGGAATAATGAAACGGTGGGTAGACTACGAAGATCCTATGGGGTGACCCTGATGAGAGCAAGACGAAAAATCTCCTCAAAATGAGCAAGTCTGAAGTTAGTATGATGGTACGTATTCTGAGTGGACACACAGGACTACGAGCACATCTATGCAAAATTGGACGTGCGGATTCAGACGAATGTAGAGCATGTGGAGAGGACAGTAAAACTCTGGAGCACTTTCTTTGCCACTGCCAGGTATTCGTCGAAGTTAGATCCAAGTATCTTGGAAGTGATGTTATTCCGGAAATAACATTCCTGACTAACACTGATTGGAAGATTCTTAGGAATTACGTTCAGGAAACTGAGTTTCTGAACACTGAAAAATAATTCTTTCAGTTTTTTTTATTCATGATAAGGAGCGCACAACAGGTCCGGTGTATTTCTTCGGATTTGATGTAATATACATCCTCCTATCGACCTACCTACCTACCTTACATCACCAGATAGAGATAACTTTTTGAAACCAGTATAATCTTCATGCATGATCTTGTTTGCATCCAAATATCTGATATCTCAAACTTCCACACTACCAGAGGAAGGGAATGTCAGAGAAAAAAGTTTAATATGATCTTTATCGAGCAATCTCACGAAATAAAGTATTTTCAACTATAATCGCTAGCAGGATTAAATATTTTTTTATGAGAACAGCATATAAGATCCAATAACGGTTCAGATATTCTTTCAGATATTTCTTTTTTAGTAAAACTATCACTTTTTTAAATATATAAATAAACGATAATTTTGAAAATGCTTATTGGAAAACGATCGATTCATCGGTTTAGAGCAATTCACGAATCAAGTTTTCGTCCTTGCTTCTATGACGTCAAGTTTCATTCAAGACATAACTGCTCTCTAATCGTATAGATTCTCTTGGAATGTCTCTGAAGAAAGAAGTCAAACATGACTGAGATGTGATCCTTTTTCTTCTACCCCGAGTCAATGACATGAAAAATTTTCATAAGAAGACCATTGATAAAACAGCCTTGTTTCAACAACCCTAAAGTAATTATATATGAAGTGAAATTCCCTTTATAATCCACACCTAGTCTAGTTACGAAGGAGAAGCCAAGCCTTAGAGAATTGTTTGGTATAGAATTTTCTCTATATGAAATGGCTCAAATCAGATTGCTTAGCGAACAGTTGAACAGTAAGCTTGTAACTTATGCCAGGAGAATGAATCTCGCATACAATGATTACTGTAGAAATTGTCGTAACGAGGACGAAGTGGAGACTGTATCTTCTCTGCTCCCGTCCGACACTCACTGAGAGCAGGAAACAATAATTTGGAGGAGTTACCTATCATAAATCTTAAGAACATCCTAAACTTTGTAAATCGAAACGGTTGGTTTAAATCGTTGAAGTAGTGAATAGTATTATAAAAGGACTTATACGACCGTTAAGGTATCACAATGGTACCACAATAAGGTGGACCCACGTGAGCTACTCAATTAAGTGACTATCTTTTGTTTCTAAAACCTAAAACTATAAAGAATCAAATATTTTAATAATTCAATGCCTTTGTTTCAACCTAGAGCAATTCTAAGTGAAATTCTTTCCAGAATATCAATTCTTTGGTCTATCCTATCTTCTTTTGGTCTATCCTATAGAATATAGTAACGATCCATATACATTTATCTTCAACTGCTTCTCATATCTTTATGTCTGCTTATATACTCTGAAGGTCCCAAGTACTTCCTATTTGAATACTTTTTTGGACGAATATTTCTTCTATGATATCACATGAAGGGGAGCCCAACCTTATAGAAATGTGCTCTTTTTCAAATCATAAAATCTTCAATTAAGTGTTTTTGAACACAAGATCTTCCGTAAGATTTTCAACTGCCAGAGAGAAGTAAAGGAGAGCTAAAAGGATATTCTTTTTAACTTCATGATTGGTCCTTTAAAATGTAAAGTATTCTGTTTTGGAACTATCTTACTTAGTGTTTTAATATGACATTGATCACTTTATCATAAAATTGGAAATATGTTACAGTTCCTGAACCACCCTAAGCATAAAAACAAAATCTTTCCGCAATCAATACTCACTCTCTTCTCAGCAATATATTCCATGCCACGAGCTATATCCAAACAAAAACCAGCCAAGGTACGAGGAGACAAAGGGGTCAGACTTCTGCCACCTGGGACAGAGGCCGGTAAAATGTTGGTAGCATTGCGAGCTGCCCTCAGCAAAGATAACAAACGACCACGCATGGCATATTCCATAATCAACATATGAGGTTCTGGAAGAAGAAAACAACAAATCAATAAAAAAATTCCAATTAAATATAAAGCCACTACTTACCCGAATCCACACAAGCTCCCAGCAATGTAACCACATTCTGATGGGAACCCAATTTACGCATAATATTCGCCTCATCCTTAAGACTCAACTGGGTGCTACAAGCCTTAATGGTCTTGACAGCTACGATGCGTGTCGCACCAAAATGACCACTTAAATCATCAGCTTCCGCTTTCCAAACCTGACCAAAATTACCCTCTCCCAGAAGGCTCTTTAAACGTATATTAGTACGTTCGAATTCTTGATCACTGGACACCGAACTTTTATCATCATAACGCTGCTGCTGGCTTAAGGTCACATTATGATTATTATCACGCGCCATAGGAGCCGATACCAATTTACTGTGTAGACTATGTTGTCTCTGCGGCAGTTTTTTATGATGATCCACCTCATCTTCATCCTCTTCTTGATATTTCGAATCGATTTTTTTCACTGGACTTATAGGCTGTTGATCTGTGATGCAAACATCAAAATCTTCATCATCTTTAATGGGTCGTTTTAGCAGATAGTTGCGTAATAGATATAGAATAATGGCCAGTAGTGGAACAATGCCTATACCCGCCAAGACCATGGTAACAACATTCATGCGTTGCATTTCCAAAGAAATCTCTTGATCATCGGTCACCACTGTCGAGCTTATTTCGCCAGTTATCACCGGCTGTAGGGTGGTAGAGGAGGGTGTCATTTCATTATTTAACAAAGGTCCCTTTTGTGAACTAGCCGTGGGCAGTGGAGTGGTGGTATAAAAGTTATTAATTTCTTTACGAGTATTTACTGTCGATCTTATCGAAGTTAAGATGGTGGTATGTAGAATAGTTGTCGAGGAATCGGTTGTCGCTGCTTGAGGTGAATAGGCTGGTATTATAGATTGATAAGGTTTGGGGGTTGTTGTGGTTGTGAAGCGATTAGGTCGATAGGTGTCTGTGGTTCGATTAACAAATATTATAAGATTCGTTCGGTCGTCTGTGTTAATGGGTTGTGTTAGACTGGGACCCAATTGTCTTAAAACTTCGGCCTCTTCATCGCTGATAAGGGGTTTGTAGGTGGTGATATCAGCAGGAGTAGCAGGAGGTGACGGTGTAGTAGTGGTTGTTGTAGTGCTGGTAGTAGTAGTTGTTGGGGTAGTGGTTTTAGCTGTAGTGGCAGGAGGCTGCTGATATGGTTCAGGAACTGGTGTGGTCGTGGTTGTCGTCGTAGTTGGCATAGTAGTTGTGGTAGTGGCTGCTGTGGTGGTGCTAGTAGTTGTTGTAGTAGCAGCTGTTGTAGTTGTAGGTGCCGCTGTGGTAGTAGTTGTAGTTGGTTTTCTTGTTGTTGTGGTAGTCGTTGTAGTGCTGGTGGTTGTTGTTGGTTGTGTGGCAGTTGTTGTGGGTAAAGTGGTAGCTACTTTCGTTGACTCCTGTTTTGTGGTAAATACCACTCCAGAGTCCGGTGTGGGTGTTACCATATCTTCATCACTTAATACTGTTATTATCAAAGGTGTTGATGGTGAAAATACTTGTTCATCCCTCAAAGCTTCTGTAAAAGGTCTAGGTGATGTAGAATCACGTATCTTTTCCAAAAATGAGGCTATCTTAACTTTAGGCTCCTTCACCACTTCGGCTACTATTCTCAAAGTAGTAGTTCTGGGTTCGGTAGGTACTTCCGGAGTAGTAGATCTATTTATGTTGGTATATCTGCGATTAAAACTTACTCCGTTTCTCATGTTATATTTGAAACGAGCGCGACTTCTTTCCACCGCTGATAGAGTAGAGGCGGAAGTTAAACTTACTGGTGTGGTTGAGGAAGGTTCAACATCTGCTACTGACACCTCCAATAGCTTGGGGTGGTCATCACTTATCGCGGTAATGGTTAAGGAATTGGGTTTTAAAGGTGGCAACTTTTGTCCAAAATACAAATAAGGTTGTATTTCATCATCTTCTATGGAGGTGGTGGCCAAAGTTACCGTACCTATTTGGGCTTGCGGCTTACGTCTTCCCCTCAGTTTGGCCACTGTGCCACCTTTATTTTCATCTGGTATATGATTCAAAGTATCATTTTGTTCTTTCGCTATGACCAATAGGCCATGTGAAGATTCGTCGGTAAATAAGATTTCATTAGTATCCCTCTCTCCCGCTTGAGCCGTTCCCGTTCCAGATTTTGAGGAATTTTTTACTACCACTGTCGAGGATCCGGGTATATTAGAAGCTACTCTTGAAAAGTTCGCACATTGTCTCATACAGCTGGCTGTGGTTCGTCTTGTGAAATTTTTCGTACAATTTCGTATGCAAATTGATCGTGGATCGGTGGGTGATTTTGAGGTTGTTTCAACAGCTGTTGCTGTACGTCCAGTGGTGCCAATACGATTACGGAAACCAGGACGCTGTAGGGCACTGCGTCGTGCCGCTAACACATGCATAAGACGTCTCTCCCGTTCTTGGGCCGAAGTAAGTGAAGGTGTTATTGAGGATCGTATAGGACGATAGGTAGTAGAGGAAACAGTGTTCAAGTGCTCGTAACCATCTGAAAAAGAAGAAATAAAATCGGCATTAGTATACAATTATTTGAAAGAAGCTATATAAAATGTATATATCTTTCTGTTATCAAGTTCCCCTGTTTCTTTTACTCTTTCCACTACATTTCCCATTCTTAACACGTTGAATTTGATATCGTCTCGTCTAGTAGCTTGGAATATTTGCATGAGTATAAGGAACAAAGAACAAAAAAATCATATAAATAACTCGAAATTTTATTTAAAATAATTCGTCATGCATAAATGCATGAATTAAGCATTGAATGAGTAATGACAATACATCCATTCGTCAAACCTACTTGGATACAAACAAATATGGCGTATTGTTATTTTTCAACGTCATTTAAATTAAACAATAATATTTTTTTTATAAATTCAATAAAAACAAAAACTTTTAAATTAAAGTAAATAAAATAAAAAAATAAGATAAATTATTTAGCTGGAACTAACTAGAAGATACTTAACAATGATTGCACAAAGAATGATCGCACAAAAACAGATCGATCACATAACATTTTCTGAAAACTGATAGATCCTAAAATTTTTTGTAAGAAACTTATGTTACTCCTTAGTTTTTTAATGGAAACTGATCAATTTCAAAATTTTCTTTATAAACTGATTGATCTCTATATAGTCTTTAAAAAACTGGTCGATCTTTATATTTGTTTAAAAAAAAAAACTGATCGATTTTAAAATTTACTACAAAAAACTGATAGAGTTAACAATTTTGCTTCCAGAAACTGTTAGATCTCACATTTTTCTATACAAAATTTATAGATCTCACAACTTTTTCTATACAAAGTTTAATAATCTTTCCTATAGGAAAGAGAACAATCTAAAAATTTCTTCTGAAAAAAGATCAATCTCACATATTCCCCAGGAATTGCATAACTTTTAACAGAAAATCTATGGAATGTAGAATTAACTACATTCCACTTTTCATTAGAAATAGGAAAATCGATCACAAAACAGTCTATAGATCGATCATACAATTTTCGACAGAAGTCAGATCGATACTATTGATCTCTCTAGACATTTCAGCGATCTCACAATTTTCTTCAGAAAACTGATTTGTGATCGGTATTAATTGAATCGTTTTCAAAAAAGGACCAATTTTCTAGAAAATCTGCATAGCGATCGCAACAATTATGTACAGAAGAGTGATCGTTGATCGCAACAAATCTCCATAGGGAACTGATCTGCGATCACACTATTTTTTATAGAAAACTTATTCGCGATCGTAGAAATTTTCTATTTTATGTACAAAACTGATCAGCAGATTTTTAAAAAACTTTTCTGCAATGGCAGAAAACTGATCTGCGATCGCTAAAATTTTCTTTAAAAAAGATTTGAAAACTGATCTGCAAACGCTACAATTTTCCGTAGAAAACTGATCTGCGATCTTAAAATCTTTTGGAAAATTTATATGCGATCGTAACAATTTCGATCGCAGAAATCTTCCGCAAAAAACTAATTTCCGATTGGAACAATTTTCCACAGAAAACAGATCTGCAATGACAATTTTTTTTAAGAAAACTGTTCTGCAATTGCAACAATTTTCTATAGAAAATTTCTTGTAGAAAAATGATCAGCGAACGCTACAAATTTCTGTATAAAACTGATCATAATAATTTAATTATCTGTAGAAATCTGAACGTTATAATTTTCTGAAGAAAACTGATTTGCGATCGCAAAAATTTTCTATAGAAAACTGATCTGCAAACGCTACAACTTTCCGTAGAAAACTGATCTGCGATCTTAATATCTTTTGGAAAATGTATATGCGATCGTTACAATTTCGATCGCGGAAATCTTCCGCAGAACAATTTTCTACAGAAAACTGATCTGCGATCGCAAAAAATTTCTATAGAAAACTGATCTGCAAACGTTATAATTTTCCGTAGAAAATGATCTGCGATCTTAATGTCTTTTGGAAAATTTATATGCGATCGTAAGAATTTCGATCGCGGAAATCTTCCGCGGAACAATTTCTTAGAGAAAACTGATTTGTGATCGCAAAAATTTTCTTTAGAAAACTGATCTGCAAACGCTTCAACTTTCCGTAGAAAACTGATCTGCGATCTTAATATCTTTTGGAAAATGTATATGCGATCGTAAGAATTTCGATCGCGGAAATCTTCCGCGAAACAATTTTCTACAGAAAACTAATCTTCGATCGTTAGAATTTTCTGCGCAACACTGATCGTTACAGTTTTCTGTAATTTTCTAAAGAAAAATTATCTTCGATTGCACTATTTTTTACTAAACGATCACCGCAAAGAAAAGCTATCTGCCAGAAAACTGATCAGCCATCTCTGAAATTTCCCAAAGAAAACTGATCGATCGATACCCTCTAGAAAACTGATCCGCGATCGTCAGAATTTTCTAAGGAAAAGAAATCAAAAGATCAACAATCGTAATAATTTTATATAAGATCTCACCAAATTTATTAAAAACATAATATTAATGCAACCTTATCGACCAAATGTAGTGTACCCCCGTTCAGTAGTCACAGCAGTAGCACATCAATTAATCAACATCGCTGAGCGAATATTGTTTGTCTCTCTCTCGTTTAAATAAATAAAAATATTGCATTTTTTCAACTTATTGTAATGAATTCTTTTTGGTTTATTTTTTATAAATCAAAAACAGAAGTTGAATTTGTTGATGCGGGGTTTCAGCAGGTAGTTTTTTAACAAATTTTTTCTTAAAATCATGACATTTTTATGTTGAAATTAAAACACAAATGGTTTTAAATTTTTATTTTAAATTTGACTTATGGACTTGTATTCCATGGCTGCCTACATTTAAGGTAATTGAGAAATATTTTAGAATATTTGTAACAAATGAAGCAGGATTCTAATCTTAGCTCAATTCTTACAATAGTTTGAATATTTTTAAATTCCCTTGAAATATATTTATTAAACATTTACGAAATTTATTTATAGCCCACATGTATTTTATTATCCATAAATCAATTACACAAACACACACCATGTCCTTCTAATACCAAACTTTTTAACCAAAAAAATATTTTAAAATTTGTTTCTATATCACCTTTTAAAGTATTTCATAAATATTTTTACACATTTTTTTTCTTCTAAACCACCCATTAAAACAAAAAAATTAAAATTCCAACTTGCAAACCAACCAAAAGAAAACAACACAAAATCCAAAATAAAAAACCGCCATAATATATTAACAATTGTTTAGAAGGTTTTGTGCAAATGAAAGAGACTTATGAGCTGACTTGCTGAATTGAATAGGTGGTATTTGTGGTGGCAGCCAACGGCACACATACCAAAGACTGTACCCTACAGTATATATAAGCGTTTTGGACAGTGATCGCAACAAAATTGTATAGAGAAAACTGATCAGAGATCTGCAAACAAGTTTTCTATAGAAAACTGTGTAATGCGATCGCAAAGAAGTTTTCTATAGAAAACTGTGTAATGCGATCGCAAAGAAGTTTTCTATAGAAAACTGTGTAATGCGATCGCAAACAAGTTTTCTATAGAAAACTGTGTAATGCGATCGCAAACAAGTTTTCTATAGAAAACTGTGTAATGCGATCGCAAACAAGTTTTCTATAGAAAACTATGTAATGCGATCGCAAACAAGTTTTCTATAGAAAACTGTGTAATGCGATCGCAAACAAGTTTTCTATAGAAAACTGTGTAATGCGATCGCAAACAAGTTTTCTATAGAAAACTGTGTAATGCGATCGCAAACAAGTTTTCTATAGAAAACTGTGTAATGCGATCGCAAACAAGTTTTCTATAGAAAACTGTGTAATGCGATCGCAAACAAGTTTTCTATAGAAAACTGTGTAATGCGATCGCAAACAAGTTTTCTATAGAAAACTGTGTAATGCGATCGCAAACAAGTTTTCTATAGAAAACTGTGTAATGCGATCGCAAACAAGTTTTCTATAGAAAACTGTGTAATGCGATCGCAAACAAGTTTTCTATAGAAAATTGTGTAATGCGATCGCAAACAAGTTTTCTATAGAAAACTGTGTAATGCGATCGCAAACAAGTTTTCTATAGAAAACTATGTAATGCGATCGCAAACAAGTTTTCTATAGAAAACTATGTAATGCGATCGCAAACAAGTTTTCTATAGAAAACTGTGTAATGCGATCGCAAACAAGTTTTCTATAGAAAACTGTGTAATGCGATCGCAAACAAGTTTTCTATAGAAAACTGTGTAATGCGATCGCAAACAAGTTTTCTATAGAAAACTGTGTAATGCGATCGCAAACAAGTTTTCTAAAGAAAACTGTGTAATGCGATCGCAAACAAGTTTTCTATAGAAAACTGTGTAATGCGATCGCAAACAAGTTTTCTATAGAAAACTGTGTAATGCGATCGCAAACAAGTTTTCTATAGAAAACTGTGTAATGCGATCGCAAACAAGTTTTCTATAGAAAACTGTGTAATGCGATCGCAAACAAGTTTTCTATAGAAAACTGTGTAATGCGATCGCAAACAAGTTTTCTATAGAAAACTGTGTAATGCGATCGCAAACAAGTTTTCTATAGAAAACTGTGTAATGCGATCGCAAACAAGTTTTCTATAGAAAACTGTGTAATGCGATCGCAAACAAGTTTTCTATAGAAAACTGTGTAATGCGATCGCAAACAAGTTTTCTATAGAAAACTGTGTAATGCGATCGCAAACAAGTTTTCTATAGAAAACTGTGTAATGCGATCGCAAACAAGTTTTCTATAGAAAACTGTGTAATGCGATCGCAAACAAGTTTTCTATAGAAAACTGTGTAATGCGATCGCAAACAAGTTTTCTATAGAAAACTGTGTAATGCGATCGCAAACAAGTTTTCTATAGAAAACTGTGTAATGCGATCGCAAACAAGTTTTCTATAGAAAACTGTGTAATGCGATCGCAAACAAGTTTTCTATAGAAAACTGTGTAATGCGATCGCAAACAAGTTTTCTATAGAAAACTGTGTAATGCGATCGCAAACAAGTTTTCTATAGAAAACTGTGTAATGCGATCGCAAACAAGTTTTCTATAGAAAACTGTGTAATGCGATCGCAAACAAGTTTTCTATAGAAAACTGTGTAATGCGATCGCAAACAAGTTTTCTATAGAAAACTGTGTAATGCGATCGCAAACAAGTTTTCTATAGAAAACTGTGTAATGCGATCGCAAACAAGTTTTCTATAGAAAACTGTGTAATGCGATCGCAAACAAGTTTTCTATAGAAAACTGTGTAATGCGATCGCAAACAAGTTTTCTATAGAAAACTGTGTAATGCGATCGCAAACAAGTTTTCTATAGAAAACTGTGTAATGCGATCGCAAACAAGTTTTCTATAGAAAACTGTGTAATGCGATCGCAAACAAGTTTTCTATAGAAAACTGTGTAATGCGATCGCAAACAAGTTTTCTATAGAAAACTGTGTAATGCGATCGCAAACAAGTTTTCTATAGAAAACTGTGTAATGCGATCGCAAACAAGTTTTCTATAGAAAACTGTGTAATGCGATCGCAAACAAGTTTTTCTATAGAAAACTGTGTAATGCGATCGCAAACAAGTTTTCTATAGAAAACTGTGTAATGCGATCGCAAACAAGTTTTCTATAGAAAACTGTGTAATGCGATCGCAAACAAGTTTTCTATAGAAAACTGTGTAATGCGATCGCAAACAAGTTTTCTATAGAAAACTGTGTAATGCGATCGCAAACAAGTTTTCTATAGAAAACTGTGTAATGCGATCGCAAACAAGTTTTCTATAGAAAACTGTGTAATGCGATCGCAAACAAGTTTTCTATAGAAAACTGTGTATGCGATCGCAAACAAGTTTTCTATAGAAAACTGTGTAATGCGATCGCAAACAAGTTTTCTATAGAAAACTGTGTAATGCGATCGCAAACAAGTTTTCTATAGAAAACTGTGTAATGCGATCGCAAACAAGTTTTCTATAGAAAACTGTGTAATGCGATCGCAAACAAGTTTTCTATAGAAAACTGTGTAATGCGATCGCAAACAAGTTTTCTATAGAAACTGTGTAATGCTATCGCAAAACAAGTTTTCTATAGAAAACTGTGTAATGCGATCGCAAACAAGTTTCTATAGAAAACTGTGTAATGCGATCGCAAACAAGTTTTCTATAGAAAACTGTGTAATGCGATCGCAAACAAGTTTCTATAGAAAACTGTGTAATGCGATCGCAAACAAGTTTTCTATAGAAAACTGTGTAATGCGATCGCAAACAAGTTTTCTATAGAAAACTGTGTAATGCGATCGCAAACAAGTTTCTATAGAAAACTGTGTATGCGATCGCAAACAAGTTTTCTATAGAAAACTGTGTAATGCGATCGCAAACAAGTTTTCTATAGAAAACTGTGTAATGCGATCGCAAACAAGTTTTCTATAGAAAACTGTGTAATGCGATCGCAAACAAGTTTCTATAGAAAACTGTGTAATGCGATCGCAAACAAGTTTTCTATAGAAAACTGTGTAATGCGATCGCAAACAAGTTTTCTATAGAAAACTATGTAATGCGATCGCAAACAAGTTTTCTATAGAAAACTATGTAATGCGATCGCAAACAAGTTTTCTATAGAAAACTATGTAATGCGATCGCAAACAAGTTTTCTATGGAAAACTATGTAATGCGATCGCAAACAAGTTTTCTATAGAAAACTGTGTAATGCGATCGCAAACAAGTTTTCTATAGAAAACTGTGTAATGCGATCGCAAACAAGTTTTCTATAGAAAACTGTGTAATGCGATCGCAAACAAGTTTTCTATAGAAAACTGTGTAAAGCGATCGCAAATAAGTTTTCTATAGAAAACTGTGTAATGCGATCGCAAACAAGTTTTCTATAGAAAACTGTGTAAAGCGATCGCAAATAAGTTTTCTATAGAAAACTGTGTAATGCGATCGCAAACAAGTTTTCTATAGAAAACTGTGTAAAGCGATCGCAAATAAGTTTTCTATAGAAAACTGTGTAATGCGTTCGCAAACAAGTTTTCTATAGAAAACTGTGTAATGCGATCGCAAACAAGTTTTCTATAGAAAACTGTGTAATGCGATCGCAAACAAGTTTTCTATAGAAAACTGTGTAATGCGATCGCAAACAAGTTTTCTATAGAAAACTATGTAATGCGATCGCAAACAAGTTTTCTATAGAAAACTATGTAAGGCGATCGCAAACAAGTTTTCTATAGAAAACTATGTAATGCGATCGCAAACAAGTTTTCTATAGAAAACTGTGTAATGCGATCGCAAACAAGTTTTCAATAGAAAACTGTGTAGTGCGATTGTGTTTGCGATTTCTGATCAGTTTTAAACTTTTTTGCGATCGCACAGCTTTCTCCAGAAATTCTTGTTACGATCTTCTCTATAGAAAACTTGTTTGCGATCGCACTATAGAAAACTCTGTAGTGTTATCTCAAAAAACAGTGTGTTGCGATCGCATGAGTTTTCACGATCCTAAATGCACATGTGCATGAAAATGTCGGTAACCGAAATTAAGGTTAAATTTCTATACAGTTAATGCCCCATTTTAAATGATATTGCCATAATAAAAGTGTTGCTGTTTTAAATATATTTTGTTAATTATTCAGTTCTTTTTATATTATTTTAAGTATGTATTTGGGTTCTTTTAATTAACCATTAAATAAAGATTTAATTTTAAGATAATTTTAAGTTAAATTTTGCACAAAACTAAACAAATTAGTTACCCAAATCATTTAACAAAAGCCATAACAGACTAATGGTTTTACTGTTTGAGGGCTTAGCAAAAGAAAAAACTAATTTATCATTTCAATTTATTTATTTTAAGATTTGTTTAAAAACCAAATAATTCTAACGGCTTTTAGTTATACAATTAACTGATTAACAACCAACCAAGACTACTTGAACGAACGAAACAGAAAAACCAACAAAAATTTCTTTTGGTTTTTAGTACATTGGCTTAAGAGTTTAGGCCAAGGTTGGTTTAGTGGTGGTAGTTGCGATGATGTCAAAACAACGGTTAGGAAGCTTTAACAAAGAATTCAGTAGAAAAATGCAAAAAAGTTTATCTGACAGTTGTTAGAGAAAAAAATTGTAAGGAAAAACAATGAATGAATAAAATTGTTAAAAAGTTTTTAAGTACAGCAGAAAAATAACTAACAAACTGCCCACTGCAACAGGGCCTCCAACATGATTCAACTAAAACAAAATGGACGGACAGTTAGACAAACAAACAATCTTGAAAAGGTTGATGGAAAAAATCCCCACAGCTGGATGGTTTTTTTTTACACAATTTCTGAATTGTTATGAATTTTACAACAAAAATATATATTTTAATAGTTGTTTGGGATGATGACCCGGGGTATTGCTGTGTTACTGTGTTTCTTTTTGTTTTTTGTACTATGCTCAAGTATGTACTTGTTTAATTGTAAACATTTGACTTTTTGTTGTAACATTTTGTTGTTTTTAGTTTTATTAAAGCTTAAAGCTTTTTTTAACAAGAATTTAAAAATTATTCAAATATCAAACTTAGCTATACTCCAGCACAATTGTACTTGTATGGCAAAAGAAAAAAAAAATAAAATTGAATTGTTTAAATTAAACAAAATACCAAACGAATGAACCAACCAACAACTGTTTGTGGTGTTTGCAGCTGTTTGCATTTTATAAGCCGACATTAAAATTTCCCAGCAGTTTTGAAGGTAGTTAATGTATCCCTTTGTATGTTTTACAAAATTGCTAATTTTATAGGTTTGCAATCTCTCAACGGGAGAAAGTCAATCGTTGGTATCTACAAGTTAGGCGCAACATACTCATTACAAAGCTGCCCCTAAGCAATCAAGAAAGTGGTCACTTTAAACTTTTTATTCCAACATTCCTAAAATTAACAATGATTTAATAAGCACTTTTTGACAAAAAGTTGCTGAAATAGCTAATTCTAATTATGTAACCAAATGAAACATGTAGTTGGTGTCACACGAACTGCTGGGTTATTTTAACTTAAGCCAAAACATCTAATATATTCTCTTATATCTATTTCTTTTCTATTATTTACTATTTGGGCGTCTTGTCACGTTGTTAGAGTTTCAATGAAAATAAAAACATATATTTGTTTGTTATTTTGCAGCAACTTTAAGAAGAATTATTAACTTTTTTGAAAAATACATGTTTTTGTTGTAGTAATACTACCTACACTTGATAGAGAATTAAAATGCAATTTACACTAACCATACTATTATTCTTAATACGAAGATATAAACAAAGTTCAACGCTTTGTTCCCTAACTAACTAACTAACTACTACTACTAACTAACTAACTAACTAACTAACTAACTAACTAAACTAACTAACTAACTAACTAACTACTAACTAACTAACTAACTAACTACTAACTAACTAACTAACTAACTAACTAACTAACTAACTACTAACTAACTAACTAACTAACTAACTAACTAACTAACTAACTTAACTAACTAACTAACTAACTAACTAACTAACTAACTCCTAACTAACTAACTAACTACTAACTAACTAACTAACTAACTACAACTAACTAACTAACTAACTAACTAACTAACTACTAACTAACTACTAACTAACTAACTAACTACTAACTAACTAACTAACTAACTAACTAACTAACTAACTAACTAACTAACTAACTAACTAACTAACTAACTAACTAACTAACTAACTAACTAACTAACTAACTAACTAACTAACTAAACTAACTAACTAACTAACTAACTACTAACTACTAACTAACTAACTAACTAACTAACTAACTAACTAACTAACTAACTAACTCCTAACTAACTAACTAACTAACTACTAACTAACTAACTAACTACTAACTAACTAACTAACTAACTAACTATCTAACTAACTAACTAACTAACTAACTAACTAACTAACTAACTAACTATCTATCTAACTAACTAACTAACTACTAACTAACTAACTAACTATCTACTAACTAACTAACTAACTAACTAACTAACTAACTAACTACTAACTAACTAACTACTAACTAACTACACTAACCAACTAACTTAACTAACTAACTAACTAACTAACTAACTAACTAACTAACTAAATACTAAATAACTAACTAACTAACTAACTAACTAACTAACTAACTAACTACTAACTACTAACTAACTAACTAACTAACTAACTAACTAACTAACTAACTAACTAACTAACTAACTAACTAACTAACTAAACTAACAACAACGAACAACGACTAACAACGAACGAACGACTAACTAACTAACACTAACTAACTAACTAACTAAAACTAACTAAACGAACTAACAACTAACTAACAACTAACGAACTAACAACAACGAACTAACTAACTACGAACGAAAAAACTAACTAACTAACTACTAACAACTAACCTAACTAACTAACTAACGAACTAACTAACGAACAAAACGAACGAACTATAACTAACAACTAACTAACTAACAATAAAACTCGAACTAACTAACTAACAAGTAACTAAACTAAAACTAACTAACTAACTACTAACTAACTCCTAACGAACTAAACTAACTAACAACTAACTAAACTAACTAACTAACTAACAAAACTAACTAACTAACTAACTACTAACTAACTAAACTAACTAAACTAACTAACTAAATGAACTATACTAACTAACTAATACTTACCTAACGAACTAACCAACCAACCAACTAACTAACTAACCCACCAACTAACTACCTAACACTCTTAAGTTCTTACAACCGATATTTATGGTTACAGGTTTCAGAAATACTCTCGAATAGTTTATGAGGAGTACAAGGTTAAAATCCCAAGTAATGTTAAGGTAGCATCTCAAAGGACCTTTACGATCTTTAGAAAATCGTTTCAATGTAATATATGTTACAGTTTTCCCCTAAAGTGAAATCCACATAATTTTGAATCGTAAAATGCTGGGAAATAGAATGGTATTTTTTAAGGGAGACACAATTTTAGTACGTTAATTTATAAGAAAGACCTTTATCGACCTACGTGCAGACTAGGTTGTCCGTGGGCCTTTTATGTATTAATATGAGAAAAAAATTATTAAAGGCCCTCAGTTGCTAGCCAGCAATTGAATATCCTGATCTCAGTGTAATATATTAAAAAAAATTGTCTGCAATATTTTCCATTTGAGCCTCAAAAATTCCATAAAAGAAATTAAATTTTTTTAGAGTATTTTTGATCCGCTAAAGCGACTTTTAGTGCATTATAGAGGGTATATAAATTCCAAAATCATCTGAAATTAACCAAAACTGTATGTGTGTGTAAGATAAAAATTAGGTAAACTTTGACACTTATTGCGATAAAAAGCGAAAATAATATGCTTCTCAAACCTACTAAAAATCACATTGCGGACCAAAGATATTCTAGAATTTCACCATTTTTCCCCGTAATCAGTTCAAAATTATGGAGTTTTCGAGACACTTTTCGAAAAGATTGCAGAAAATCTATTTAACTTAACTTAGTCGTTAAATAGTTATAGGATACTTTTATCAATTTTGAGTTAGACAGGAAATTCTAAAACAAGTAAATTGTAAGAACAATTTAATCCAAAAAGACTTTAGCAGAATGGACTTTTTAACACTGAGAAAATGAATTAATTAAATCTGATTACGTCAATTTATGTAGACAACTAGATATTTATTAGTCAAAAGTTCGTGTTGTGTTTGTGTAAGAATTCGATCAATGTTCATGCTCTGGGTCAACAGTTGGTTCTCATAGCTTTATAGACAAAAAAGACCGCCAGAAGTAATTTAATAGCTTTAACAAGCTAATTACATACATATGTATGTATATTACTACAATTAGAATAGTAACGAAATCAATTAATTTTCGTATAATTATATACTTGAGAACTAAATAGGGTTTTAATTAAATGGACCTAAACTATTTACACGCCCGTTTTTTTATTTAACCTTAACGTTAATTACAAAGGTCAAAAATACTTTTGCTTTAGGCTATAGATTTTTTAAGACAAAAACTTAAAATAATGACTATTTAATCTAAACTAAACTACTTAAAAACTAATTTTTGAATTTTTTAAATTTTTTCAAAAAAAAAACTTAACATTATTTAATAGTTTTATTATGTAAATATTAGGAAGTTGAATTGATTTCAAGCAAATTTTCCATTGTTTTTGCTTAATTTAATAAAATTTTTTTATTTTTGTTTGCAAAAAAAAAAAAAATTGTTACAACATCAGCCCCAACTACAACAACTGTTGGTTGGCTATTTCTTTTCTTCGATTTGGCTGTTGTTGACCTTTTTATGTGAAATTTTAAACTTTTTGGCAAATAATATTAAAATTTAACTACAACACAAATTTATTTTCTTTTTGTCGATTTATTCGTTATTTTTGGCAACAACTTTCGCTTTTGTGGTTTTTTGAGATCAACAGATCAACGCTATAAGATGTGAACATTCAAAACGATGACGACAATAAGTAGAAAAAAATTTTTAAACACGTTTATTTTCAGTTTATAAGTTTCATTCATAAATAAAGACCACAAAAAGTAAAATTTGTTCAAAAAAAAATGTTTTTATATTTAGAAGAAAACGTTCACCACAAAAAAAAAGCAAAAGCCAATAAATGTCAGTCACGTGAATATGAGTGTGTGGGAATTTTAACATATATACATAGTACGGGTTTAAACAGTTAAACATAAATATTTATTGCCGGTGATACACATAATATTTTGTTCGATGAAATATACTTTCATTCTTAACGAGGGTGGAGAGAGAAAGTTTTGTTGGTTTTAAAAACGAAAGTTTTTACAATATTAAGTGATCTGTAGTTAGGGCCCAAATTAATGCATACCATAGTCTGGTCTACAGACTCGACTATAGTCTATGGTTTCTACTATGGTCTATGGACTTGACAATAGTCTGGTCTATATACTCGACTATAGTCTGATCTATAGACTTGTCCATAGTCTGGTCTGGAGACTCGACTATAGTCTGGTCTATATACTCGTCTATAGTCTTGTCTATAGACTCATCTATAGTCTGATCTATAGACTCGACTATAGTCTGGTCTATGGACTCGACAATAGTCTATGGACTCAACCATAGTCTGATCTATAGACTCGACCATAGTCTATGGACTCTACAATAGTCTATGGAATTGACTATAGTCTGGTCTATATACTCGACCATAGTTTGGTCTATGGACTCGACTATAGTCTGGTCTATAGACTTGTCTATAGTATTGTATATAGACTCGTTTATAGTCTGGTCTATAGACTCGAATATAGTCTGATCTATGGACTCGACTATAGTCTATGGACTCAACCATAGTCTGGTCTAGATTCTCGACTGTAGTCTAGTATAGAGACTCGACTATAGTCTGGTATATGGACTTGATTATAGTCTGGTATATATACTCGACCATAGTCTGGTCTATGGACTCGACTATAGTCTAGTCTAGAGACTCGACTACAGTCTGGTCTATAGACTCGTCTATAGTGTAGTCTGGAGACTCGTCTATAGTCTGGTCTATAGACGAGTCTATAGTCTTATCTATAGACTCGTCTAAGTCTTATCTATAGACTCGTCTATAGTCTTATCTATAGACTCGTCTATAGTCTTATCTATAGACTCGTCTATAGTCTTATCTATAGACTTGTCTATTGTCTGGTCTATGGAATCGACTATAGTCTAGGACTCAACCATAGTCTGGTCTATAGACTCGACCATAGTCTGATCTATGGAATCGACTGTGGTATATGGACTTGACTATAGGATGGTCTATAAATCGACCACAGTCTGGTCTATGGACTCGACCATAGTCTGGTCTATGGACTCAACTATAGTCTGGTCCAGAGAATCGACTATAGTCTGGTCTATAGACTCGACAATAGTGTGGTCTATATACTCAACCATAGTCTGGTCTATGGACCACACTATAGACTCGTCTATAGTGTGATCTAGAGACTCGTCTATAGTCTTATCTATAGGCTCGTCTATAGTCTTATCTATAGACTCGTCTATAGTCTTATCTATAGACTCGTCTATAGTCTTATCTATAGACTCGTCTATAGTCTTATCTATAGACTTGTCTATAGTCTTATCTATAGACTTGTCTATAGTCTGGTCTATGGACTCAACCATAGTCTGGTCTATAGACTCGACCATGGTCTATGGAACCGACTATAGTCTATGGAGTTGACTATAGGCTGGTCTATATAATCGTCCATAGTCTGGTCTATGGACTCGACCATAGTCTGGTCTATGGACTCAACTATTGTCTGGTCTAGAGGCTCGACTATAGTCTGGTCTATAGACTCGACTATAGTGTATTCTATATACTCGACTATAGACACGACTATAGTATGGTCTATGAACTCGACTATAGTCTATGGACTCAACCATAGCCTGGTCTATAGACTCGACTGGACTTTAGTTCTGTCTATAGACTCGACTTTAGTCTGGTCTCTAGACTCGACTATAATCTACTCCATGGACTCGACTATAGACTAGTTTATAAACTCATCTATAGTCTAGTCTAGTCTTTAATCTTGAGTTCATTTCAAAAATTTTCTTCAACTACTTCTGCAACCACCCTCGTATTAATCAAATAACATCGCCTGCATACTTATAACTTTTAGTTGTTTCTTTGAAAATTATACTTTCTTTCAACTGTTTTTTCTTGTATTATTTTGTGTTTCCCCATTGTTTGTTCCAATTTCTTTCCATCGAAAAAATAAAGAGTTTCAACTTTAAAACTATTGAATTTTTAATGTTAAATTTTTAGTTGTTTTTAATAATAATAATTTTTCGGAGGCAGGCACTTTGCCAAAAAACACGTACATTTATGTATAAATAATAAATAAATTTTCATAACAACTGAAAAATTAAAAAAAAAGAAAAACTTTGAATAACCAATAAGTTTAAGTTTGATGGTAAATTTAACAAAGTAAGGGTGTTCATACAACTAGAGCTAAAGCATGAAAATTGCATTTATTGGAGATTTTACTAGGTGAAGGTAATGCAGTGGCCTTCGGTAGGTTAGTGGTTAGTGTTCCAGTCTGGTAAACCGTAGGTGGTGGGTTCGATTCTCACCTGAGGCTGTGGTTAAGGAGCGCACAATGGGCCTGATATAACGTTGGTTTTGCATTACTACTACTAAGTGAATTCCCTTAATATTTATTGCACAAACTATTTGTCTGTTGCAAAAAAAAAACTTTTGTTGGCATTTCGCTTTATTTGATTACAATTTCGTGTAATGTTAAAATAAAATGAAAACATATTTATTTATTTTTTTTTTTTTTTCATTGAACACAACACATTCATGAGTCGACAGACTCTGGCTGTAAAACTAATTTAACATGAATTGCAATCATGTGTTAAACATATTTTTCTTTTGTGAATCTTTTGCTAAACTGAACTACTATTTGTAGCTGAACATTTTGAATTTTTAGAAATTTTGCTGAAAAAGAAACTTAAGTAAAAATTAACATAGTTTTCTAAAGAAAGTTATTATGCATCTAAAAGTTTTAGACTGAAACATCACTCTGTTATGGAGGAATTCGCTGACTTGTTATTCCTGTATGATCTAAGTCAATTTTAAATTCATTTGAAATTTACATATGTTATTAAATTTATTATAATTTAATTACTTTTTATTGCATTTTTTATCATTTAATTGTGTTTGTTTCAAATATTTAATCTGATTTTGCTGAAATAATTTTTTCTGTAAAAATAATTAATGATGTCACTTGAAAGTGGTCACTTGTCATTAGATTTAAGTCATGTGGTTTTTGTGTATTTATTTTAAAACAAGTAGAGTATAGTATAATTAACCCAATTAAAACAGAGATATGAGTCATGTATGTATATCAATGGCCAATAAAAAGAAGTTTTTATTGAAAAAAGTACCAATTTTTTAAATTTATTTCTAATTTCTTAATTAAATTGTCTTAAACTAATTTTATAATATTAAGAACAGAGTTAAAATTTTTAACATATAGATTTTCTATTATATTATAATATTATCAATATCGATCTAAGACCTAGGTTTAATCATTTAAAACATATCACCTATAAATTTTCGTTGGACGGACGGACAGACAACCATATGGAAAATTTTATTGATTTCATCAATTTACATAATATATATACTATAAAATACAGTTAAAAATAAAATACAGTTCCCATTCTGAAAGTTGAACTCCTTTTCTATTTGTATCTAAACAATTTTTGTACACATCATAAACGTTGCCCTCGGGGGACCAATCGCCATACGCCAATAATATCTAATCATATGTACTACTAGCTCCAATTTTTTATAAACTTTTAAAGTAAACAATTCACACTTATTTCATACAAAATTTTAAAGAAAAATTTCATTGTTCTAGAAAGCATATAACTTAAAAACTTTAAAAGGGGGACCAAACACCGCTCTCATAAACATTCCTTCTAACCTTATATGTTCCCTTTTAAAGTATGAGAAAATATTTGTATAATTTTTTTAAATTTAAAAATCTTAAAACAATATCAATTATATTAATCATTACCCCCCCCCCAAAAAATAACTACACAATTATAATGACAAATTTCGAAGTAAAAAAGTTTTGAATAAAAAAAAACAATGTCATTTGTCAAAGAATTGGCTACGGTAAAAAACTAACAACAAGGTAATTACACAACAACAATTGACAAAAAAAAGTATGATACAAAAAACAAAATAATTGCAAATTTAAAAATTCTAATAAATTTTTGTTTAGAATTTTTTTTCGCCAAATGAGCGGAAATGAATTGTACCCTATAGGTGGTATTTAAGAATAGTTAGGCATTTAGGTCTATATACAAGACTTGTGTATAGGATTGACTATAGTTTGGTCTATACACTCGACTATGGTTTGGTAAATAGACTTGACTACTGTTTGGCTTATAAACTCAACTATAGTCTGGTCTATAGAATCTACTATATACTCGACTGTAATCTGATCTATAGCCTCGACTATAGTCTGGTCTATAGACTCGACTACAGTCTGGTCTATGAACTCGACTATAGTTTGGTCTATGGACTCGACTAAAGTCTGGTCTATAGACTCGACTATAGTCTGCCCAATATACACGTCTACAGTCTGGTATATTGACTCGACGATAGTCTGGTCTATAGACTCGACTATAGTCTGATCTATAGACTCGACTATAGTTTGATATATAGACTCGACTATAGTCTGGTCTATAGACTCGACTATAGTATGGGTGTAGACTCGACTATAGTCAGGTCTATAGACTCTGCTATAATCTGGTTATAGAATCGACTATAGTCTGGTCTATAGACTCGACTATAGTCTGATCTATAGACTCGACTATAATCTGATCTATAGACTCGACTATAGTCTGATCTATAGACTCGACTATAGTCTGGTCTGTAGACTCGACTATAGTATGGTCTATAGACTCAACTATAGTCTGGTCTATAGACTCAACTATAGTCTGGTCTATAGACTTTACTATAGTCTGGTCTATAGACTCGACTATAGTCTGGTCTATAGACTAGACTATAGTCTGGACTATAGACTAGACTATAGTCTGGTCTATAGACTCGACTATAGTCTGGTCTAAAGACTCTGGCCTAGAGGCTCGACTATAGTATGGTCTATATACTCAACTGTAGTCTGGTCTATAGACTTTACTATAGTCTGGTCTATAGACTCGACTATAGTCTGGTCTATAGACTCGACTATAGTCTGGTCTATAGACTCGACTATAGTCTGGTCTATAGACTCGACTATAGTCTTGTCTATAGACTCGACTATAGTCTGGTCTATAGACTCGACTATAGTCTGGTCTATAGACTCGACTATAGTCTGGTCTATAGACTCGACTATAGTCTGGTCTATAGACTCGACTATAGTCTGGTCTATAGACTCGACTATAGTCTGGTCTATAGACTCGACTATAGTCTGGTCTATAGACTCGACTATAGTCTGGTCTATAGACTCGACTATAGTCTGGTCCATAGACTCGACTATAGTCTGGTCTATAGACTCGACTATAGTCTGGTCTATAGACTCGACTATAGTCTGGTCTATAGACTCGACTATAGTCTGGTCTATACCTACGACTATAGTCTGGTCTATAGACTCGACTATAGTCTGGTCTATAGCTACGACTATAGTCTGGTCTATAGACTCGACTATAGTCTGGTCTATAGACTCGACTATAGTCTGGTCTAAAGACTCGACTATAGTCTGGTCAATAGACTCGACTATAGTCTGGTCTATAGACTCGACTATAGACTGGTCTATAGACTCGACTATAGTCTGGTCTATGGACTCGACTATAGTCTGGTCTATAGACTCGACTATAGTCTGGTCTATAGACTCGACTATAGTCTGGTCTATAGACTCGACTATAGTCTGGTCTAAAGACTCGACTATAGCCTGGTCTATAGACTCGACTATAGTCTGGTCTATAGACTCGACTATAGTCTGGTCTAAAGACACGAGTATAGTCTGGTCTATAGACTCGACTATAGTCTGGTCTATAGACTCGACTATAGTCTGGTCTAAAGACTCTGGCCTAGAGGCTCGACTATAGTATGGTCTATATACTCAACTGTAGTCTGGTCTATAGACTTTACTATAGTCTGGTCTATAGACTCGACTATAGTCTGGTCTATAAACTCGACTATAGTCTGGTCTATAGACTCGACTACAGTCTGGTCTATAGACTCGACTACAGTCTGATCTATGGACTCGACTATAGTCTGGTCTATAGACTCGACTATAGTCTGGTCTATAGACTAGACTATAGTCTGGTCTATAGACTAGACTATAGTCTGGTCTATAGACTCGACTATAGTCTGGTCTAAAGACTCTGGCCTAGAGGCTCGACTATAGTATGGTCTATATACTCAACTGTAGTCTGGTCTATAGACTTTACTATAGTCTGGTCTATATACTCAACTATAGTCTGGTCTATATACTCAACTATAGTCTGGTCTATAGAATTTACTATAGACTGATCTATAGACTCGTCTATAGTCTGGTCTATAGACTCGACTATAGTCTGGTCTACAGATTCGACTATAGTCTGGTCTATATGCTCGACTATAGTTTGTTCTATAGTCTCGGCTATAGTCTGGTCTATAGACTCGACTGTAGTCTGGTCTATAGACTCGACTGTAGTATGGTCTATAGACTCGACTATAGCCTGGTCCATAGGCTCGACTATAGTCTAGTCTATAGACTCGACTATTGTCTGATCTATAGACCCGACTATAGTCTGGTCTATAGACTATAATCTGGTTTATAAACTCGACTATAGTTTGTTCTATAAACTTAACTATAATCTGGTCTAAAGACAATTGGTCTATATAGTCTGATCTATAGACTGGTCTATAGACTCGACTATAGTCTTGTCTATTGAATCGACTATAGTCTGATTTATTGACTCGAATATCGTCTAGTCTATTGACTCGACTATAGTCTAGATTTATTGTGATTGTCAAAAACGTTTCAATTGCTACTAACCCTCTCACATATTTAGTAAAGGGTTTACATAAAGAAAATTTAAATAATTAAAACAAAAACTAAAACAATAATCATTAAAATCAACACAACAACAACATCTACACACATTTGAAATAAAAATCAAATACCCATTCACAAACAAATAGAAAAATACCCAGCACTGTTACACACATACCCACATGGCTGGGAGTGTTTTCGTGTTTTGACCATTATTAAATTGTTAGTTTTTGCTGTTTTCTTTATAAATAAATTTCCAGTATAATTAAATAAAACTAAGAAAATACAATAGTATTTACTTAATTTTTTTCACTGAGCAAAAACAAAAGTTTAAAAAAAATACTCATACATTAATGTAAATGTTTAATAAAATATTGCATCACGACTTTTGTTTGTTATTTTAAACCCGCAAATAATTTTTGAAAAAAAAAAAACAAAGAAGTTTACACTTGTAAATGCCAAAAGAAAAACAACATGGAACGTCAAAAGAACTTTATGTAAGATTTGAAAAAAAAAAATAAAATAAACAAATTTACATAAAATAATTTTAGAAGGGGCGTTTAGATTTACAAGTTTTTTTTCAGAAAAGATAACAAACAGGATGTTGGGATGTCTTAAATATGAGCTTCAATTATTTATTAGTCGTAAATTTTAGAAATTTATTACTTTAGGAATTTTGCACAATTTGTCGGAAACTTTCTAACGCTTAAAATTATTTTAAAATATAGAAAGTATTCCTTTTTCTTCATGAATAAAATTTCTATAAATTTTCTAGAAAAAATTATTACCTGGGATAGAAGTTAAGAAAAAAGGTATAATTGTGAAATTATTTATGATTTTCTAGTTTCTTAGGGATTATATAAAATTTTTTGTTATAAATATGGAACTTTTGTTTTATAAACTTTTTTATGAAATAAAAATTTGTATAGGGCCTGTCTATTTTAACAATAAAAACAAACTTCTATAAGAAAACTTTTTTATACGAAAACTGTCTTCATAATAACGACTCTTTTTTTAAAAGAAAACAATCTTCATATTGAAGACACTTTTCTATACGAAAACTGTCTTCATAATGAAGACTCTTTTCTATCAGAAAGCTATCTTCATATTGAAGACACTTTTCTATACGAAAACTGTCTTCATAGTGAAGATACTTTTCTATATGAAAACTGTCTTCATAATGAAGACACTTTTCTATGTGAAAACTGTCTTCATATTTTCTATACGAAACGTGTCTTCATAACGAAGACTCTTTTCAATATGAAAACTATCTTCATAATGAAGACACTTTTCAATATGAAAACTGTCTTTATAATGAAGACATCTTTACATATGAAAACTATCTCCATAATAATTAAGACTCTTTTCTATATGAAAACTGTCTTCATATTTTCTTTACGAAACCTGCCTTCATAATGAAGACACTTTTCAATATGAAAACTGTCTTCATAATGAAGACATCTTTACATATGAAAACTGTCTTCATAATGAAGACATCTTTCCATATGAAAACTGTCTTCATAATAAAGACATCTTTCTATATGAAAACTGTCTTCATAATAATGAAGACACTTTTCTATATCAAACTATCTTCATAATGAAGACACTTTTCAATATGAAAACTGTCTTCATATGAAGACATCTTCACATATGAAAAAAAAAAATAAAGACATCTTTCTATATGAAAACTGTCACATAGTGAAGACACTTTTCTGTATGAAAACTGTCTTCATAGTGAAGACACTTTTCTGTATGAAAACTGTCTTCATAGTGAAGACACTTTTCTATATAAAAATTGTTTTCATAATGAAGACACCTTTCTATATGAAAACTGTCTTCATAATGAAGACATTTACTATATGAAAACTGTCTTCATAATGAAGACATTTACTATATGAAAACTGTCTCCATAATGAAGACGTTTTTCTATATCAAAACTGTCTTCATAATGAAGACATTTATTATATGAAAACTGTCTTCATAATGAAGACGTTTTTCTATATCAAAACTGTCTTCAATATGAAGACCCTTTTCTTTACAAAAACTGTCTTCATAATGAAGACACCTTTATACACGAAAACAGTCTTCATAATTGAAGACACTTTTCTATACGAAAACAGTCTTCATAATGAAGACACTTTTCTATACGAAAACAGTCTTCATAATGAAGACACTTTTCTATACGAAAACAGTCTTCATAATGAAGACACTTTTCTATACGAAACAGTCTTCATAATGAAGACACTTTTCTGTACGAAAACAGTCTTCATAATGAAGACACTTTTCTATATTAAAACTGTATTCATAATGAAGACACTTTTCTATATGAAAACTGTCTTCATAATGAAGACACTTTTCTATATGAAAACTGTCTTCATAATGAAGACACTTTTCTATATGAAAACTGTCTTCATAATGAAGACACTTTTCTATATGAAAACAGTTTTCATAATGAAGACACTTTTCTATATGAAAACTGTCTACAATATGAAGACACTTTTCTTTACGAAAACTTTCTTCATTATGAAGACACTTTTATGTACGAAAACAGTCTTCATAATGAAAACACTTCTCTATACGAAAACAGTATTTCTATACGAAAACTGTCTTCAAAATGAAGACACTTTTCTATACGTAAACTGTCTTCATAATAAAGACTCTTTTCTTTAGGAAAACTGTGTTCATTATGATGCCACTTTTCTATACGAAAAATGTCTTCATTATAATGAGACATTTCTATACGTAAACTGTCTTCATTATGATGATACTTTTCTATACGAAAACTGTCTTCATTATGAAGACACTTTTCTATACGAAAACAGTCTTCATTATGAAGACACTTTTCTATACGAAAGCTTTCTTCATTATGAAGACACTTTTCTATACGAAATCTTTCTTCATTTCCTATACGAAAACTGTCTTCATTATGAAGACACTTTTTCATACTAAAAACATCTTATAATTTGTAGTAAATATTTCTAGAAAAACATATTTGAGCCACTTTTTCCTTTCAATAACAATTTCGAACATATTTCAAATTATTAATTAAAAATTGTGTATTTTTTAATAAAAATATTGTATTTTTTCAATTTACCATGCTTTGACCTTAAAAGCAACAAAATATAATCATTGGTTAGTTAATGCATTATTGCTAATAAACATGCCACACACAGAAATGTGGTAAACAAAACCACGGAAAATAATTACTAAACCCAAGTCGACTGAGATGCAGCCTACATTTTCTTACAAAACTTTTAGCTCTTATAGTTATTAGTGCGTTTTTTTTAAATTAAAATTAATACGGTTACCCCCTAAAATAACGATTGCTTTCATTTATGTGTTGTAGTACTTAAAAAAAATAATAACAAACTACAAAAATAAACCTTATAATCATAACAAACAACTAAAACTGAATCAAAAGTTGCTTCAAACAGTTAGCAGAGCAACAAATAATCATGAAGAAAAAGAAAAAACATAATTTTGAAAAAAAAATGTTGGAGAAAGTTTTTGAAAAATAATATTTGCGGTATTTTGAGCTTAACACCAAAATCGCTTAAAATGTAAATAAAATTTATTTAATGTGTAATAAGTTTTTATAATTTTTCTTCATACTTTATTTTACATTGTGGTAGTTTTGGTTTAAAACAACAAATTTATGATTATGGCAGTAAACAGTGAAAATATTTACAGGGAGAGTGAAAAATTAAAAACTGAAGTAGTTTATGACAAAATTTTTAAACAAATATTAAAAAAGAATTTAAAAAATTTTAAATAAAAAACAAGTATTTGTTTATATTGTCAAAAATTTTTTTTTAATAAAACGCAAAAATTTTATTCATTATTTTAAACACACTCCACTGTCTTGAACTTAAATACAAAAATTTATATAAAATTTGCATTTTTTTAAATCGATTAAATTGCCAATAAATTTTAAGCTTAAATGTTGGTCTTGCCAAAAAATAAAAAAAATCTAGATTGTGTTTTATTATACACTTAGTATATCGAAAAGAAATCTTAATTAAAGTCACGTTTTTTTCGAAATGAAAAGAAATAAATTTAAATCGTTTGATAGATTGACATTTTTAGTGGCTGTTGTTTTTGTTGTTTCTTGGTAAATTTCAGTAGAACCAAAGTCTATTTCTTAGTTATTTTTTTAAGATATTTTATTTAGACACTTTTAGAGCTTGGTAGGTAAAAGATTTTAAGTGAGATAGATATTGACATGTTACATTGATAAGTTTTTTTTTGTTAAAGCACAGTGGGCTTAGAAGACATTTTTCTAAACGAAAACTATCATCACAATGCAAACACTTTATCTATAAGAAAACTGTCATAATGAAAACACTTCTTCTATACGAAAACTGTCTTCATAATGAAGACACTTTTTCTATATGAAAACATTCTTCATAATGAAGATACATTTCTATATGAAAACTGTCTTCATAATGAAGACACTTTTCTATATGAAAACTATCTTCATAATGAAGACACTTTTCTATATGAAAACTGTCTTTATAATGAAGACACTTTTCCATATGAAACCTGTCTTCATAATGAAGACACTTTCCTATACGAAACCTGTCTTCATAATGAAGACACTTTTCTATATGAAACCTGTCTTCATAATGAAGACACTTTTCTATATGAAACCTGTCTTCATAATGAAGACACTTTTCTATATGAAAACTGTCTTCATAATAAAGACAATTTTCTATATGAAACCTGTCTTCATAATGAAGACACTTTTCTATATGAAACCTGTCTTCATAATGAAGACACTTTTCTATATGAAACCTGTCTTCATAATGAAGACACTTTTCTATATGAAAACTGTCTTCATAATGAAGACACTTTTCTATATGAAAACTGTCTTCATAATGAAGGCACTTTTCTATATGAAAACTGTCTTCATAATGAAGACACTTTTCTATATGAAAACTGTCTTCATAATGAAGACACTTTTCTATATGAAAACTGTCTTCATAATGAAGACACTTTTCTATATGAAAACTGTCTTCATAATGAAGAAACTTTTCTATATAAATACTGTCTTCATTATCAAGACAATTTCTATATGAAAACTGTTTTCATAATGAAGATTTTTTTCTATATGAAAACATTTTTCCATAATAAAGACTCTTTTATATTTGAAAGCTTGCTTCACAATGAAGACACTTTTCTATATGATAACTGCCTTCATAATGAAAACACATTTCTATATGAAAACTGTCTTCATAATGAAGACACTTTTCTATATGAAGACGCTTTTCTATAATGAACTTTTCTATAATGAAGACACTTTTCTACATGAAAACTTTCGTCATAATAAAGACACTTTTCTATATGAAGCTGTCTTCATAATGAAGACAATTTTCTATACGAAAACGGCCTTCATAATGAAGACACTTTTCTACATGAAAACTTTCTTCATAATGAAGACACTTTTCTATATGAAACTGTATTCATAATGAAGACACTTTTAACCACTTCCTATCAACCTAACCTTATATACGAAAACTGTATTCATTCTGAAGACAGTTTTTTGTGGATATCCAACCAATATTTAGTTGTACCTTAAGTTCTAACTACACAACTATATTTCTATAACAAATTTTATGTAAATAACTGCTTCTAACCTACACTTAACCTAAAAACCTTAATCAGACTTTTAACTTCAAACAATTGTAAACATTAAAACAAATATATAATTTAGTTAAATTATCTATTACGTAAACTAAATATAGTTTTACTCTTTTTTAAACAAAAAACAACAAAACATGTCGTATGACGTTGTCTTCATTATTTATTTGCTCCAATGATTTTGTATTTTGATTTTGTCTTTATTCTTCTTCTCAGTACCCCGATAATTACTAACTGGTAACAACAAAAACAATAAAAACTAAAAAAAAAAAAATATAAATAAACTTCCGCTGCAATCACTGGGATTATATTTCTGTCATTTGAACAGCAGCAAAAGTTTCAATGCCTGCTTAAATAATGACTTACTGACTATTTGTTGGGATTTCAATTTCAATTTTATTTCACTTCGATTTGGTTTTCATTACAACAAAATTACTAAACGATCAAATGTCTAAATGAGCATTGAAGCATTAAAAAATGGGCGTAAACTGTTGTCATATTAAATAATGAATTTGAATTTTTATTGTTTTTATATTTTGTAAAGATTTTTTATTTTTTCGTTACGGACATCACAACTTTTAAAGTGATCATTAGATACACATTGTGTTTGAGGTGGAAATAAGAAAAATAAAAACAAAAAATTATCAATAGCTTGGGAAACTTTTGTGGATAATTTAGCAAAAATTTAAAATTTTCAGTTCAAAAGCGAAAATTTATTAAAAAAATACAGTTTTCATATAGAAAAGTTTATTCATTATGAAGACAGTTTTCATATAGAAAAGTTCCTTCAGAAAAGTGCCTTCATATATAAAAGTGTCTTCCTTATGAAGACAGTTTTCATACAGAAAAAGTGTTTTCCTTATGAAGACTGTTTTCATATAGAAAAAGTGTCTTCATTATGACGACAGTTTTCATATAGAAAAATATCTTTATTATGAAGACAGTTTTCATATAGAAAATATCTTCATTATGAAGACAGTTTTCATATAGAAAAGTGTGTTCATTATGAAGACAGTTTTCATATAGAAAAGTGTCTTCATTATGAAAACAGTTTTCATATAGGAAAAGTTTCTGATCAAAAGTGAAAATTTATTAAAAAAATACAGTTTTCATATAGAAAAGTTTATTCATTATGAAGACAGTTTTCATATAGAAAAGTTCATTCAGAAAAGTGCCTTCATATATAAAAGTGTCTTCCTTATGAAGACAGTTTTCATATAGAAAAGTGTCTTCCTTAAGAAGGCAATTTTCATATAGAAAAGTGTCTTCCTTATGACGACAGTTTTCATATAGAAAAAGTGTCTTCATTATGAAGACAGTTTTCACATAGAAAAATCGTCTTCATTATGAAGACAGTTTTCATATAGAAAAAGTGTCTTCATTATGAATACAGTTTTCATATAGAAAAAGTGTCTTCATTATGAAGACAGTTTTCATATAGAAAAAGTGTCTTCATTATGAAGACAGTTTTCATATAGAAAAAGTGTCTTCATTATGACGACAGTTTTCCTACAGAAAAAGTGTTTTCCTTATGAAGACTGTTTTCATATAGAAAAATTGTCTTCATTATGACGACAGTTTTCATATAGAAAAATATCTTTATTATGAAGACAGTTTTCATATAGAAAATATCTTCATTATGAAGACAGTTTTCATATAGAAAAGTGTGTTCATTATGAAGACAGTTTTCATATAGAAAAGTGTCTTCATTATGACGACAGTTTTCATATAGGAAAAGTGTCTTCATTATGAAGATACTTTTCATATAGAAAAAGTGTCTTCATTATGAAGACTGTTTTCATACAGAAAATTGTCTTCCTTATGAAGATAGTTTTCATATAGAAAAGTGTCTTCATTATGAAGATAGTTTTCATATAGAAAAGTGTCTTCATTATGAAGATAGTTTTCATATAGAAAAGTGTCTTCATTATGAAGATAGTTTTCATATAGAAAAGTGTCTTTATTATGAAGACAAATTACATATAGAAAAAGTGTCTTCATTATGACGACAGTTTTCATATAGAAAATATCTTCATTATGAAGACAGTTTTCATATAGAACAAGTGTCTTCATTATGGCGACTGTTTTCATATAGAAAAAGTGTCTTTATTATGAAGACAGTATTCATATAGAAAAATGTCTTTATTATGAAGACAGTTTTCTTATAGGAAAAGTGTCTGCAGTATGAAGACAGTTTTCATATAGAAAAAGTGTCTTCAGTATTAAGACAGTTTTCATATAGAAATAGTGTATTCATTATGAATATAGTTTTCATATAGAAAAGTGTCTTCATTATGAAGACTGTTTTCATATAGAAAAAGTGTCTTCATTATGACGACAGTTTTCATATAGAAAAATATCTTCATTATGAAGACATTTTTCATACAGAAAAGGTGTCTTCAGTATGAAGACAGTTTTCATATAGAAAAAGTGTCTGCAGTATGAAGACAGTTTTCATATAGAAAAAGTGTCTTCATTATGAAGACAGTTTTCATATAGAAAAAGTGTCTTCATTATGAAGACAGTTTTCATATAGAAAAAGTGTCTTCATTATGAAGACAGTTTTCATATAGAAAAAGTGTCTTCACTATGAAGACAGTTTTCAAATAGAAAAGTTTCTTCATTATGAAGACAGTTTTCATATAGAAAAAGTGTCTTCATTATGAAGACAGTTTTCATATAGAAAAAGTGTCTTCATTATGAAGACAGTTTTCATATAGAAAAAGTGTCTTCATTATGAAAACAGTTTTCATATAGAAAAAGTTCTTCGTTATGAAGACAGTTTTCATATAGAAAAAGTTCTTCGTTACGAAGACAGTTTTCATATAGAAAATTATCTTCATTATGAAGATAGTTTTCGTATAGAAAAGTGTCTTCATTATGAAGATAGATTTCATATAGAAAAGTGTCTTTATTATGAAAACAAATTACATATAGCAAAAGTGTCTGCATTATGATGACAGTTTTCATATAGAAAAAGTGTCTTCATTATGAAGACAGTTTTCATTTGGAAAAAGTGTCTTCATTATGACGACAGTTTTCATATAGCAAAATATCTTCATTATGAAGACAGTTTTCATATAGAAAAAGTGTCTTCATTATGAAGACAGTTTTCATATAGAACAAGTGTATTCATTATGGCGACACTTTTCATATAGAAAAAATGTCTTCATTATGAAGACAGTTTTGATATAGAAAAAGTGTCTTCATTATGAAGACAGCTTTCATATGGAAAAGTTTCTTTATTATGAAGACAGTTTTCATATAGGAATAGTGTCTTCATTATGAACACGGTTTTTATATAGAAAAAGTGTCTTCATTATGAAGACAGTTTTCATATAGAAAAGTGTCTTCATTATGAAAACAGTTATTTTTTTGTGGGAAAACTTAAATTGCATTTATAAAAAAAATCAACATTAAGGTGTTTTAACTAAAATTACTAATAATAGTTTCACATTTATATCCAACCATCATTGTGTTGTAAACAAGTACTTGGAACTTCATATATCCGGTTCCCATATTATTTTACTATTATTTTAGTTAGTTTGTTTATTTTAAAATTTAATAGTTGGTCAGTATTATTTTAGTTTTTATTTATACAAAAAATTACACAAACATTTTTGCAAAGTTTAAAAAAAAATAGGAAGTAAATACAATGTAAATGCACCACAAATTTAAGTTCCTTAAACACAATGGTCTAACATAATGATGATGGGATTCATAATATTTTACTAACACAAAAATTATACAAAAAAAAAAAAAACTGAAAATAATAACAATAATATTAACATTTACAATGTTTTTAATGTTATGAAAGGTATTTAATGGAATTGAAAACATTATTTTTGTTTCGTATTATTGATGGACGTTTGTTTGTTTTACATTAAAGTACTTTAAGGAAATGTTTATAATATGAAACAATTGTAAATGTAATGCATTAATAATTTTGATTTTTTTGAAATAGTCAAAAGGTTATCATATTTTCAATAAAGGGGTTTTTTAAAGTTTTGTTTCAAGTTGAATGAACTTTTTTAAAATATTGTTTAAGAAACTTTTTCTTTTGTGATTATCTCTTTATGATTATTTAGTAATACATAATTTATGGTTTGAAACATTACATAATGTTTAGTTTATTTTTTGGTGTGTTTTGGAACCACCTTTAAGTTTCTTTTTTTCTAAATGTGTGGTGAACCGTAATCATTAACTCATTAAATGTATAATTATAAATTAATCAAATTTACGTTAAAAACAAATAAGCAAACTTGGTTAAAAAAATTTTATATATTTTTGAATTTTTGAAAACGTAGAATACACTATGATGAATACACATAGATAAACACTTTTCTATATGAAAACTGTCTTACTAATTAAGACACTTTTCTATATGAATGACACTTCGTAATGATGACACTTTCCTATATCAAAATTGTCTGCATAATGAATATACTTTATTATATGAAAACTTTCTTCATAATGAAGACACTTTTCTATATGAAAACTGTCTTCATTATGAAGACACTTATCTATATGAAAACTGTCTTAATTATGAAGACACTTTTCTATATGAAAACTTTCTTCATAATGATGTCACTTTTATTTATGAAAACTGTCTTATGAAGACACTTTTCTATATGAAAACTGTCTTCATTATGAAGACACTTTTCTATATGAAAACCGTCTTACTTATAAAGACACTTTCCTATATGAAAACTGTCTTCATTTTGTCTTCATAATGAAGACACTTTTCTATATGAAAACTTTGTTGTAATGATGTCACTTTTCTTTATGAAAACTGTCTTCAAAATGAAGACACTTTTCTATATGAAAACTGTCTTCATTTTGAAGACTCTTTCTCTATATGACAACTGCCTTCATTATGAACACACTTTTCTATATGAAAACTGTCTTCATTATGAAGACACTTTTCTATATGAAAACTGTCTTCATTATGAAGACACTTTTCTATATTAAAACTGTCTTCATTATGAAGACACTTTCCTATATGAAAACTGTCTTCATTATGAAGACACTTTCCTATATGAAAACTGTCTTCATTATGAAGACACTTTTCTATATGAAAACTGTCTTCATTATAAAGACACTTTTCGATATGAAAACTGTCTTCATTATGAAGACACTTTTCGGTATGAAAACTGTCTTCATTATGAGGACACTTTTCTATATGAAAACTGTCTTCATTATGAAAACACTTTCCTATATGAAAACTGTCTTCATTATGAAGACACTTTCCTATATGAAAACTGTCTTCATTATGAAGACACTTTTCTATATGAAAACTGTCTTCATTATGAAGACACTTTTCTATATTAAAACTGTCTTCATTATGAAGACACTTTCCTATATGAAAACTGTCTTCATTATGAAGACACTTTCCTATATGAAAACTGTCTTCATTATGAAGACACTTTTCTATATGAAAACTGTCTTCATTATAAAGACACTTTTCGATATGAAAACTGTCTTCATTATGAAGACACTTTTCGGTATGAAAACTGTCTTCATTATGAGGACACTTTTCTATATGAAAACTGTCTTCATTATGAAAACACTTTTCTATATGAAAACTGTTTTCATTATGAAGACACTTTTCTATATGAAAACTGTCTTCATTATGAAGACACTTTTCTATATGAAAACTGTCTTCATTATGAAGACACTTTTCTATATGAAAACTGTCTTCATTATGAAGACACTTTTCTATATGAAAACTGTCTTCATTATGAAGACACTTTTCTATATGAAAACTGTCTTCATTATGAAGACACTTTTCTATATGAAAACTGTCTTCATTATGAAGACACTTTTCTATATGAAAACTGTCTTCATTATGAAGACACTTTTCTATATGAAAACTGTCTTCATTATGAAGACACTTTTCTATATTGAAACAGTCTGCATTATGAAGTCACTTTTCATATGAAAACTGTCTTCATAATGAAGACACTTTTTCCATATGAAATCTGTCTTCATAATGAAGACACTTATTCTATATGAAAACTGTCTTCATAATGAAGACACTTTTGCTATATGAAAACTGTTTTCATAATGAAGACACTTTTCTACATAAAAAATGTCTTCATTATGAAAACACTTTTCTATGTGAAAAATGTCTTCATTATGAAGACACTTTTCTATATGAAAACTGTCTTCATTATGAAGACACTTTTCTATATGAAAACTGTCTTCATTATGAAGACACTTTTCTATATGAAAACTGTCTTCATTATGAAGACACTTTTCTATATGAAAACTGTCTTCATTATGAAGACACTTTTCTATATGAAAACTGTCTTCATTATGAAGACACTTTTCTATATGAAAACTGTCTTCATTATGAAGACACTTTTCTATATTGAAACAGTCTTCATTATGAAGTCACTTTTTCATATGAAAACTGTCTTCATAATGAAGACACTTTTTCCATATGAAATCTGTCTTCATAATGAAGACACTTATTCTATATGAAAACTGTCTTCATAATGAAGACACATTTCTATATAAAAACAGTCTTCATAATGAAGACACTTTTCTATACGAAAACTATCTTCATAATGAAGACACATTTCTATATAACAGTCTTCATAATGAAGACACTTTCCTATACGAAAACTGTCTTCATAATGAAAACTATCTTCATAATGCAGACACTTTTCTATAAGAAAACTGTCTTCATAATGAAGACACTTTTTTATATGAAAACTGTCTTCATAATGAAGTCACTTTTCTATATGAAAAGTTTCTTCATAATGATGTCACGTTTCTTTATGAAAACTGTATTCATAATGAAGATACTCATAATGAAGACACTTCCATATGAAAACTGTCTTCATAATGAAGACACTTTTCTATATGAAAACTGTCTTTATGATGAAGACACATTTCTATATGAAAACTTTCTTCATAATGAACACACTTTTCTATATTAAAACTGTCTTTATAATGGCGACACTTTTATATATGAAAACTGTCTTCATAGTGGACACACTTTTTCTGTATGAGAACTTTCTTCATTATGAAGACACTTTTTCTATATGAAAACTGTCTTCATAATGAAGACACTTCCCTATATGAGAACATTCATCATTATGAAGTCACTTTTCTATATGAAAACTTTCTTCATAATAAAGACACTTTTTCTATATGAAAGCTGTCTTCATTATGAAGAAACTTTTTCTATACGAAAACTGTCTTTATGAAGACAATTTTTCTATACGAAAGCTGTCTTTATAATGAAGACACATTTTCTTCATATTGAACATACTTTTTTATCAATAGTATCTTCATAATGAAAACGCTTTTCTTCATATTGTAAATACTTTTCTATATGAAAATATATTCCTTATACTGAAGAGGTTTTTCAGTTAATTTTTTCAAGTAGTTCTTTCTAATTGTTCGATACATATTTCTGGCTCAAAAATATTTTTAATATTTCAACATTTTGCAAGTAAAAATTAATTTTGTATTAATATGCTGTTTTAGTGTCCACAGCAGAAGCTCTACAAACCAATTAACGTCATTGAAATAATACAATAAAGCAACAACAACAATAACAAAAATAAAGACAACATTTTAGCAGCAACATTTTAATGAAATTGTAAACCTCAAAAGCACACACACATTAACAGACATTTATTATTATTATTATTTACTTGAAAAACTAACTGCTCGCAACTCAACTGAAGTGGATAAAATATCTAACTATCTGTCCGTCCATACGCCTGTTGGGTTTTAAAAGCGATACGTCTGCCAGTTTTTTGTTTGTTTTTCTATATAAAAATATGTATAGTTTTTTGTTGTTGTTTGTTTGTTTAATAGCAACAAGGTGACGAGTGTAATGTTGCGTTACATTCATTACTAACAAACTGCGATTTGGTTTTGGTTTCTGTTTCAATTGCTGACTGCCTAACTGCTGCTGCTGTTAGTTGTTGTTAAATTGTTGCTTTTCGCATTAAAGTAGAAATTTCAAACGTTTAAGTCTTCAGTCATATTGTTTGTCTAAGTAAAATAAATTTTTTTTTTTTTTTGCAAACATATAGAAAAAACCAAAATAATTGTTAAATATTCGTATTAATGTTGCTGCATCGTTGGGGTTTTTTTTTTTTCTGTGGCTTTTTGTAGTTGCTATTAATATTTCAGCAATTGCTGTTAGATACATATATACTATATATTTTTTGTCTGTGTGCTGTTTTTATTTCTATTGCAAATTTTATTTGTTTAAAACCAAAATTTTGTTGTAACACTCTTAACAAAAGCCAAAATGAAACATTTACAAAAAAAAAAAAAAAAAACTAAATAAAAAAAGATGAAACTGTGCAAGAAAAATTGGTCAATAGTGCAAATAACAATAACAACAACAGCAGCTATAGAAACGAAAAAAATCCAACAAGATAAATGATATTTATGCGACTGACTGGTTTATTTTACGTTTTAGAAAGATTTTTTGTTTTAGCTCATCTCGTTTGTTGGTCATTCATTGCAATATGTTGGTCAGTAGTAAAAATAGTTTTTGCAAATGTAAAATTTATTTTGAAAAAAATGCAAAATAAATATTTGTGTATTTTTTTTTTGTAAGAAACCAAAATAAATTATCAAAATAAATACAACTATAAAGTGAGAGGTATTAAATAAATATTTATGAGATTTTTTTTTAATGATTACACATTTGTGTGTTTGTAATTTTGGGAATTCATTAATAACTAATGTTTCAATTTATTATGACAAGGAAATTTATTAAATATAATTTTATAACAATAATAAGTGAAAAAAATTTAAATATTTAATTAGTTGTATGCACTGGACATGGTGGCGTATGATTGTTATAGAAAGCTAGTTAGTGCAACATATGTACGTAGGCGTATGATTAATTTGAATATGAAAAGAATGAAGTAAATAACTTTTTTCTTAGAATAAAATTAAACAAAATATATAACAAGCGTACGCTGAGAACTTCGCTACCCTCATCCAAATTAAAAAAAATACTTTTATGGAATTTAATAGTGAAATAAATTCTTCCTTTGTGGAAAGTACTAATAGGAAAAGTTCAACTTTCCCTTTCTAGCACAGGAACAGACTTTTTCGAGGAATAAGTTTTCAAAGTACTTCCGTTTTTAAAAGTGTAAGTTACCCCAATTTGGTCACATACGTATAGACCTTAGTAATCGAATTCCAAATAACAAACCAACAGCTTATTATATATAGAACGAAAAAGTACCAAAAAGTCTGATTTTACCAAAAATCTCAATTTTTACTAACTAACTAACAAACAAAAAAAACTAACTAACTAACTACTAACTAACTAACTAACTAACTAACTAACTAACTAACTAACTAACTAACTAACTAACTAACTAACTACTAACTAACTAACTAACTAACTAACTAACTAACTAACTACTAACTAACTAACTAACTAACTAACTACTACTAACTAACTAACTAACTAACTAACTAACTAACTAACTAACTACTACTAACTAACTAACTAACTAACTAACTAACTAACTAACTAACTAACTAACTAACTAACTAACTAACTAACTAACTAACTAACTAACTAACTAACTAACTACTAACTAACTAACTAACTAACTACTAACTAACTAACTACTAACTAACTAACTAACTAACTAACTAACTACTAACTAACTAACTAACTAACTAACTAACTAACTAACTAACTAACTAACTACTAACTAACTAACTAACTAACTAACTAACTAACTAACTAACTAACTAACTAACTAACTAACTAACTAACTAACTAACTAACTAACTAACTAACTAACTAACTAACTAACTAACTACTAACTAACTAACTAACTAACTAACTAACTAACTAACTAACTAACTAACTAACTAACTAACTAACTAACTAACTAACTAACTAACTAACTAACTAACTAACTAACTAACTAACTAACTAACTAACTAACTAACTAACTAACTAACTAACTAACTACTAACTAACTAACTAACTAACTAACTAACTAACTAACTAACTAACTAACTACTAACTAACTAACTAACTAACTAACTAACTAACTAACTAACTAACTAACTAACTAACTAACTAACTAACTAACTAACTAACTAACTAACTAACTAACTAACTAACTAACTAACTAACTAACTAACTAACTAACTAACTAACTAACTAACTAACTAACTAACTAACTAACTAACTAACTAACTAACTAACTAACTAACTAACTAACTACTACTAACTAACTAACTAACTAACTACTACTAACTAACTAACTAACTAACTAACTAACTAACTAACTAACTAACTAACAAACTAACTAACAAACAAACTACTAACTAACTAACTAACTAACTAACTAACTAACTAACTAACTAACTAACTAACTGACTAACTAACTAACTAACTAACTAACTAACTACTAACTAACTAACTAACTAATTAACTAACTAACTAACTAACTAACTAACTAACTAACTATATAAAATACTTTGCAAAAACATCTCCAAACTTTAAAAACGGTGCAAAACTAAGATCAAAAAGTAAGAAGTCTATATTCGCCTTTGCCGAATCTTATATACCCTTACCCATATTGTGTTTAAAAAATATTAATTTTAATTTAATCTATTTATTCAATATTCCCGACCCTGTCATAACTTAAGCAAAACAAGAGAAACAACAACAATGCTAAACGAAATAAAAAACAGAAAAAACAAAATACACAACGTAATGAAACCACAGCCATCCAAACATTCGAAACAATATACACAAAAAAACAAAAACAAAATACACAAGGCGATGAAACCACAGACATCCAAACATATGAAACGAAATACATACACAAAAAAACAAATACAAAATACACATCGCAATGAAACCAACCTTTTATACAATAAGCAGTGTTGTTGTTGCTTTTTTGATGAAATTTTCAGAGGTTGTTCCGGATTTTTGCTCATATCTCCGTTATTTATGGACCGATTTTGCTGATTTTCAATAGGAAACTTCTCGAAAGTATGTCCAACAGAATTATTGAAGATTTGGATCCTGAAGATATCTGGGGTCTTCAGAAAATTGATTTCAACAAACACACAGACAGACGGACGGACAGACAGACAGACAGACAGACAGACAGACAGACAGACAGACAGACAGACGGACATAGCTTAATCGACTCCGCTATCTATAAGGACTCGGAATATATATACTTTATAGGGTCGGAAAATTATATTGTAGAAATTACAAACGGAATGACAAACTTATATATACCCTTCTCACGAAGGTGAAGGGTATAAAAACATGTTTGCCAATGAAATGTAAACATATTTTTCTAGGTTACTTAAACATCGTATATGTCATTATAAAGGCCTCTGCTTCTGCATCCAAAATCCGTACAGAAACTTAAAATCGGTTGAGATTCAACTAAGTTACTGCCTTTCAAGTGCTTAAAGATATGAAAAACCGGTTTTTTACCCGTATCTCAAGATTTTGGAGGTGTTTGGGAAATTTCAAAAACAGATTCTTGTTCTACCCGGATCCACTTTTCAGAAAAATAGTATCACTTCCCAGGTATTTCGATTTTCGTTTATTTTGTCTCACTGTGTTATTAATCTAGACACCAAAGTGTACTTTTCTAAAGGATTGAGCCGCGCTGATTCCAAAAGTGGCCTTAGATTTCCTCCATTTGGCTTTTTTGGAGGCGCTTTAAAGCTCCTAGAGGGCTTTATTTATAAAATTAAAAAAAAAAAACAATGAAGAAATCTAAACCCCTTTGGACAATTTTTGCTAGGACCAGTATGACCAATATGTGCAACTTTGACCCCCTCTAAGTCCAACAGTTCTTGACAGATAGAGCTGAAAATTTGTGTCTGGCCTATAGTACTAACTTTAGTGCAAATTTCATACAAATCAATTTTTTGAATTGGGTCACTTGACACGAAATTTCCCATATGTATAACTATGTATTACTTTCCTAAAGTTAATATTCTATTAAATCATATTCCAGCCTTAAAATTATGAACTTAATACTTTTTTACAAAAAAAAAAAAAAAGCATGTCTACTACTATTTAAAAATAAAATAATAAGCAATAATGAACCTTAAATTATGCAAATAGATGACTTGTAGAACTATGAAAGTATGATTAATGATATTTCTTTTCTCATACAAAAAGTACTTTCAAACTGAATACAAAAGAGAAACTAATTAAGTAAAAAAGTAACATTTTTACTTATAATTTTATTTAAAAACCACGTTAAAAAAGTAACTTAGTGAATACTGGTATAAAAAGAAATTATATTGGATATAGTTTTACATTAAATGTCGGCCTAATATTATTACAAAATTAAACCAGATTTAAAAATATTTTATAAAATTTCCTTTTCGCAACTTAAACCCCCCCAAAAAAATTTAAACCAAAAATAAAAACAATCGATTTTAATTAAAATTTACGAGCTTATTAAAGAAATGTTTAATGTATTTTATAAAAAAAAAAAAAATTAAAAAAAAATATTTTACATAATTTAACTAAAAACTTGTGAATATTTAGTTATAAAGCTAAAAATGAATTTCTTAACTGTTGGTGTTTATATGCATTTTATACATACATATGTACATATGTATGTATATATGTCTATATTTATTTAAATAAAAATGCTGAATATGCATTACCATTTACAGGTTTTAACCATTTTTGTTTTTGGATTTTTTTTTAATTTTTATTTTTGGTAATACTAGTAGTTGTTTTGTTGTTGTTGTTGTTTTTTTTTAAACCACCTTAATTATGCAGACTGTGAGTGAGTATTTTAATTTTTTTTTTTTTCAAAAATTAAACTTTAACCGTCCCTGGTTTTTAGACACAAAATAGTACTTAAACCCGAGTCTAGTCTATATGGAAATTGTTTAAGTAGTTAGTACTATGTGTATAACAAAAACAAAATATTTTTTTTTTTAATTTTTTTTATATGGGTACGACTAGGTTTTTTTTCCATTCAGTTTTGTTGTTGTAGTTTTTTTTAGTGTTCATTCACTTTACGATTACGCAATTTTTAACGCATTTAGTTTTTTTTTCTTTCTTGAACAAAATTATTATTATTTTTTTATTTCTTTCTTTTAGTTTTTTATTTGTATTTGTTGTTTGTATGTTTATTACTATTATTATGTTTTTTTATTTATTTTATTCATCTATTTTTTATTCAATAAAATACTCATCGATTTTGTTTAGATGTTTTAATCTGAAGGAGGTCTTGAGGGGTATTAAGTAGCAAAAATTTTATATTCATTATAGTTTAAATATCTATAAAAACAACAAACAGTAGTGAAAGAAAACAATAAATTTTATAAAATCGTAATAATATTCAAACAAGAAAAAAAAAACTTGTCACCTTTAAGTGTAACATCTTAAGAAAGGAGTTATACATAATTAATTTGCCAAATAGATTAACTGGTCTTTTTCAATTTTTGAATTTATATTCTAGTCCAAAAAGTTTTGGATTTAACACTTTTTTCAAAAAGTAGTATTTCTACTACTATTTTAGATTTGAAAAATTTTCATTATAACATACGCCAAACGGCTGAAACTAGAATTTTTTTGAAATTTTTACAGTAGATGTCTCTTTGGACTAGAATTCAGAAATATTTTAACAATTTGTTGACAAAAATGGGATTTTCTAAATGAGGGGTTATAGGGGGGCATAGGGTTAATATGGTCCTATCTATCTATTTATGTCTACATTAGTTATTTATGCTAAATAACATCATGATATTAGTGTTTATAAGTGAATTTTGACCATCAAGCCATTTTCTAAAAGGGGATTTTGTATGGGGGCTAGGGTCAAATGAGGCCCGATCATTACGAATATCGGCAGTATCATTTCAACTTATATAAAACTAAGATTTGCCGATTTTTGTAGGGATTGTACAATATTTAACATTATTATAAGCTCAAAAGCCCTATTCGAGCGGTACGGTTGTATGGGGGCTAGGCGAAATAATGGTACGAGTTCAACCAATATCAATAGGCTTCGTCCTTGTGTTAAAAAAATAATTATCTTGAAAATTGCGACCTGTAGAGTGCGCATAAACGGACGGACAGACGGACATAGCTTAATCGACTCAGAATGTGATTTTGGTGTTACAAACACATAATACCCTCCCCGCTATAGTGGAGTAGGGTATAAAAAGCTCCCCGGGGATATGTTACCTCGATGAAAGACCCCCATAGTGTAATTGGATTATAAACGGATAATGATCACATGTATCCTCGGTTTTTCCTTGGAATGATTTGTTGGTTGAGGTTCCTCCGGGATCCACGCTTAGTGACTGTATTTTAAACTCAAATTCGCGGGAAGAGAATGTCAGTTAAAGGAATGATGTACGGTGAAATATAAATTTCGGGATAAATTTGGTGCTTCACAGAGGAGTGTCTATGAGACTAAGCGTTCGAAATGAGATGGCGTTAAATGTATATGATACAGGATGAATGTAGGGGTATACGGATCTAGAGTGAGTGTGACGGATGTTGTTCTCTATGAATGTGTCGGATGAATGGGAAGAGTTCTGGGTTGAATAGTGATGGATGAAAGGTGATACCATTGAATTTTCCTTCCTTGTCCAGGTATGTTCAGGGAAAACTCTGATCATACCAGATTTACCACATTGTGTTCTCTGCGAGTAAGAACAAAGACCTCGGCTTATTTTAAGGATTCGTAATTTGGACTACCGAATACGTCTGTAACTGCTGTTGCCTACAGAGGCCATCCCATTTACGTGGTTGTAAACGGTAGTGATGTTTTTGCACCTCGAAAGTTAAGCAACAGGGCAGCAGTGGCCAGGGATTAGATAGCTTGAGTACTTGAGCAAAGTGCTTGTGCATGGACCGGCAGAACAAAATGTTTTCTACTTTATTGCCGCAATAAAAGTACCAAAAAGGGGAAAAACTCATGGAACCAATTATTTACAAAATTTGAAAAATTAGTTAATTTACTTACACAAAATAAGCTTTTGGTGTGTTATTTTTGAATTCGGGTACTAAGGCCCTACACATATAAGCCCAAATTCGGGTAAATAGATTGGTACTTTTTGTAAACATAACTAAAAGTAACTAATTTAGTACTTTTTATATCATTTTTATAAAAAGTATTATTTTCTCAAAGCTTATCATTTATTCTAATACAAAAAGTACTGTATTTAATACTTTTTCAAAAAGAAATATTTCTACTACTATTTTAAAAAAGGCAAACGAACTACGTTTTTGCTATCACATTTTCATTATAAGTAATTTCTGTAAGAAATTTTTTCATAATTGCTACTTTTTTGTTAAATAGTAGTAACAATTTAGTACTTTTTGAATAATTTTTAGAAAAAATATTATTTTCTTAAAGCTTACATTTTATTTAATCATATTATAGTACGAAAAGTTCTGTATTGAATACTTTTTTCAAAAAGTAGTATTTCTACTACTATTTTAAATAACCAAACTAACTACCTTTTTGCTATCACTTTTTCATTATAAATAAATTCTGTAAAAAAATGTTCCATAATTACTACTTTTTTGTTAAAAGGTAGTAACTAATTTAGTACTTTCTGAAAAATTTTTATAAAAAATATTATTTTCTTAAAGCTTATATTTTATTTAATCATATTCTAGTACAAAAAGTTCTGTATTGAATACTTTTTTCAAAAAGTAGTATTTCTACTACTATTTTAAATAAGCAAACTAACTACGTTTTTGCTATCACTTTTTCATTATAAATAAAGTCTATAACAAATTTTTCTATAACTACTATTTTTTGTTAAAAAGTAGTAACTAATTTAGTAATTTTTGAATAATTTTTATAAAAAAAATATTATTTTCTTAAAGCTTATATTTTATGAAATCTTATTCTAGTACAAAAAGTACTGTATTTAATACTTTTTTCAAAAGGTAGTATTTCTACTACTATTATAAATAAGCAAACTAACCATGTTTTTGCTATCACTTTTTATTACAAATAAATTCTGTAAGAAAAATTTCCAACATTACTACCTTTTTGTTAAAAAGTAGTAACTAATTTAATACCTTTTAAATAAATTTTATAAGAAATACTATTTTCCCCATTTTTTATATTTTATGTAAACATATTCTAGTCAAAAAGTAATGAATTTAATACTGTTTTTCAAAAAGTAGTATTTCTACTACTTTTTAAAATAGTCAAATAACCATGGTTTTATAAGAAATTTTTCATTATTAATATATTTTAATAACAAATTCAACAAATAATTGTCTTTTATTTTTCCTAAAATTACCTAATTTTCTTAACAATTTTCCATTTAACTACAAAAATTGTATAATAATTTTCACTAGAAATTTGCTTTATAAATCAAAAACTAAAAGAAACAAGTCTTAAACAAAATATCAAAATTTTTTGCCTCAATTTGTCCCACTTCAGGCCATATATAACAGTTTGACTTTAATATTATGTTCATACCAATTTCCTTTAAAACAAAACTCTAAAAACCCCCACCCTAAGGTAATTTTAGAAATGTTTATAACTTTTTTTTAACTATTTAAAGTTAATGATGTAGTTTTTTTTCTTTATAATCTTATATTTAATGCGAGATTTTTGTGTAACAGTAAATTGTTTAAAAAAATAAAAAATTACTTTCAACTCAATTTATTTTAAATTGAATTTATCTTTAAGCATCTAACTATTATATAATGCTTGTGTCGATTATTAACCATTATTTTGATTTTATTATAGTTTTGTAATTTGTTTTCAGAAAAATAATTTATTAACAATTAATAAGACTGTAGGCGAAAATAACAAACAAAAACACAAATTGTTATTAATGGAATTTTTGTAAGGAAAACTTTCATAAAGTGGAAATGATTAAAGAAAGTTGAAAGTTTTTACCAAAAAAAAATCTATTTTCAACAAAAAACTTTACTTTTTACTTTATTTTCAGACAAATTTTTAATGAATTAGTAATTTTCTTAAAAAATAGTATTTCTATTACTATTTCAAAATAGTAAAATAAGCAGGTTTTCTGTTAGCACGTTTTCATTATAAATAATACATATGGGAACAATTAGTACTTTTTGTTAAAAAGTAGTAACTAATTTAGTACTTTTTGAACAATTTTTATTGAACATTTTATTTTTTTAAAGCTTATAATTTATGGATTGATATTCTAGTACAAAAAGTATTGTATATAATACTTTTTTTAAAAGGTAGCATTTCTACTACTATTTTAAAATAGTTAAATAAACATGTTTTTGTTATCACATTTTCATTAAAATGAAATTCTGTAAGAAAAGTAATTTTAGAAATTAATAATTGTTACTTTTTTGTTAAAAAGTAGTAGTTATTTTGGTACTTTTTCGAAAATTTTTATTATAAATATTATTTTCTTAAAGTTTATATTTTATGAAAACATATCCTAGTACAAAAAGTACTGTAGAGAATACTTTCTTCAAAAGGTAGTATTTCTACTACTATTTTAAATAAGCAACATAACTAGGTTTTTGCCAACACTTTTTTAACATAAACAAATTCTGAAGAAAATTTTTCATAATTACTACTTTTTTGTTAAAAAGTAGTAATTAATTTAGTACTTTATGAATCATTTTTAAAAACAGTAATATTTTTTTAAGTTTATATTTCATAAAATCATATTCTAGTCAAAAAGTTTAAAATTCAGTACTTTTTTAAAAAGTAATATTTCTACTACTATTTTAAATAAACAAACTAACTACGTTTTTGCAATAAATTTTTCATTATTAATTAATTCCATAAGCAATTTTTCTATAATTACTACTTTTTTGTCAAAAAGTAGTAGCTAATTTAGTACTTTATAAATAATTTTTACTAAAAATATTATTTTTTTAAAGTTTATATTTCATAAAATCATATTCTAGTCAGTAAGTTTAAAATTCAATACTTTTTTTCAAAAGGTTGTATTTCTACTACTATTTTTTTAAAACAAAATAAGTATGTTTTTGCTATCACTTTTTCATGATAAATAAATTCTCGAAGAAAATTTTCCATAATTAGTACTTTTTTGATAAAAAGTACTAACTAATTTAGTATTTTTTGAATAATTTTTGTAAAAAATATTATTTTCTTAAAGCTTATCCTTTATGCAATCATATTCTAGTACAAAAAGTACTGTATAGAATAATTATAACTACGTTTTTGCTAACACGTTTTCATTATAAATAAATTCCATAAGAAAATTTTCTATAATTACTACCTTTTTGTTAAAAAGTAGTAACTAATTTAGTACTTTTTGTTTAATTTTTTTTTAAGAAATATTACATTTTTAAAGTTTCTATTTCATAAAATCATATTCTTGATCAAAATGTAGTGAATTTATAACTTTTTTTCAAAAAGTAGTATTTCTACTACTATACTAAATTTTCAAAGATTAGAATATAGGTTTTTCTAAAAAATCCCATTTTTCACAAAAAAATTCAGGAAAAAAGTGATAAAATTTTTAATAAAAATTATAACAAAAGAAATTTTAAGAAGAAAAAAAACACTCACCTTCTGATTCATTTAAAATTTCTGAGGAATTTAATAGATCTTCGCTACTGCTGCTGCTTAAATTATCGTTATTGTTGCTGCTGGTGGCACTAATACTTTCGCCATCATTTAATAATGATTCGTTATTGTTGTTTTTGTTGTTATTGGTGCTGGTGTTGTATTTGTTAATGTTGCTATTGCTATTACTAATGCCTCCTAATGTTGGGGCGTTATTTGAAGACGATGATGATGAAGAAGATGACGAAGAAGATGTTGAAGTAGATGAAGACGACGATGATGATGTTGATGATATAGTAGTTTTTGTTGTTATATTAGATTTTGCTGCAAATACTTGTTTTTCTGCATCATCCGCTACTATAATGCCAACACCAGCAGCCCCCCTTGCATGTCTTTTATTATTTGTATAAAGTGCTGCAGATGATGATGACGACGATGTTGGTGGTGTGGAAATTTGCAACAATATGTGGCCAATGTTGTTGCTGTTATTGTTGCTATTGTTTAGTTTAACATTATTGTTAATATTTCGTTGCTGAGAAATTGCACTATTGCCACATAATAACAACATAAATACCACCAACACAAGCCACAAATACAAAATACCACCAACACCACCAGCGCCACCTCTTTCCAATCTTCTCTTAACTCCCCTGTGATGTTGATAAAAATAATTTTGAACACTAATACTATTACAGCAACTACTACCAACAATGTCTTTAAGACATGTTGCTGTTGTTGTTGGCTTAGTACTTTTTGTACTTAATGTGTAATAAAATTCAGCATTTTCTGACAACTCCCTCTTCTCTCTGAGCTCCAGTTGAGGAGTTTTGTTTATACATTTCAATTGTTGTTGTTGTTGCTGTTTTAACTTTGCTTTGGCTGTTAGTGGTTTTTGTTTTTGCTGCTGTTGTTGATATTTTTGATGTTTATTATACATCATCACCTTATCCACCATTATAAAGCACCGTTAGTGTAATTGTTTTTTTTTTTATTATTATTTTCTTTTCTTTTTATTTGTCTAGGAGGGGGAAAGGGGGTTTTCCCTTGTCTATGTTTAGCTTTTGTTGAAAATTTCCTTTCGTTTTTCTTTTGATACTCTCGATTTTTCTTTTAATTTAATCTAGTTTAGTTTTTCAGTTTTTTTGGTTATTTTGCTTTAGTTTTATTTCTTTATTTCTTTTTAATGTCTTCTCTTTTCGTTATTAAAATTGTGCAGAATTTTCTCGTTTTCTTTAAGGCCACATTTAAGGCAATTGTTTATGAAACAACCACAAATGTCGCTTACAAAATCTGGTTGTTGCTTTCGATAATTTAAGTCTTGCTGTAGACTTATTTTCACTTGTTGTTGTAGTTGTCGTTGTTGTTGGGTACTTGATTGCAACATTGGTATCTGAAAGGAAATGTGGAAAGCAAAGCTAAATTAAAATTATGAAAAAAATATAAATAATATAACTATACAAATATAAAATTTAATGAATTTATAATGAAATGAAAATTTTTGTTAAATATTCTATTAAAAGAAAATAAAGAGACAAAATTTCTATAGAAACCAAGTCTCTTGAAGAGACAAAATTGCTATAGGAATCAAGCCTCTTGAAGAGACAAAATTTCTATAGAAATCAAGTCTCTTAAAAGAGAGAACATTTCTATAGAAATCATGAGAGACAAAATTTTGTCTCTTAAAGAGACAAAATTTCTATAGAAATCAAGTCTCTTAAAGAGACAAAATTTCTATAGAAATCAAGTCTCTTAAAGAGACAAAATTTCTATAGAAATCAAGTCTCTTAACGAGACAAAATTTCTATAGAAATCAAGTCCCTTGAAGAGACAAAATTTCTATAGAAATCATGTCTCTTGAAGTGACAAAATTTCTATAGAAATCATGTCTCTTGAAGAGACAAAATTTCTATAGAAATCATGTCTCTTGAAGAGACAAAATTTCTATAGAAATCATGTCTCTTGAAGAGACAAAATTTCTATAGAAATCATGTCTCTTGAAGAGACAAAATTTCTATAGAAATCATGTCTCTTGAAGAGACAAAATTTCTATAGAAATCATGTCTCTTGAAGAGACAAAATTTCTATAGAAATCATGTCTCTTGAAGAGACAAAATTTCTATAGAAATCATGTCTCTTGAAGAGACAAAATTTCTATAGAAATCATGTCTCTTGAAGAGACAAAATTTCTATAGAAATCATGTCTCTTGAAGAGACAAAATTTCTATAGAAATCATGTCTCTTGAAGAGACAAAATTTCTATAGAAATCATGTCTCTTGAAGAGACAAAATTTCTATAGAAATCATGTCTCTTGAAGAGACAAAATTTCTATAGAAATCATGTCTCTTGAAGAGACAAAATTTCTATAGAAATCATGTCTCTTGAAGAGACAAAATTTCTATAGAAATCATGTCTCTTGAAGAGACAAAATTTCTATAGAAATCATGTCTCTTGAAGAGACAAAATTTCTATAGAAATCATGTCTCTTGAAGAGACAAAATTTCTATAGAAATCATGTCTCTTGAAGAGACAAAATTTCTATAGAAATCATGTCTCTTGAAGAGACAAAATTTCTATAGAAATCGTGTCTCTTGAAGAGACAAAATTTCTATAGAAATCATGTCTCTTGAAGAGACAAAATTTCTATAGAAATCATGTCTCTTGAAGATACAAAATTTCTATAGAAATCATGTCTCTTGAAGATACAAAATTTCTATAGAAATCATGTCTCTTGAAGAGACAAAATTTCTATAGAAATCATGTCTCTTGAAGAGACAAAATTTCTATAGAAATCATGTCTCTTGAAGAGACAAAATTTCTATAGAAATCATGTCTCTTGAAGAGACAAAATTTCTATAGAAATCATGTCTCTTAAAGAGACAAAATTTCTATAGAAATCATGTCTCTTAAAGAGACAAAATTTCTATAGAAATCATGTCTCTTAAAGAGACAAAATTTCTATAGAAATCATGTCTCTTAAAGAGACAAAATTTCTATAGAAATCATGTCTCTTGAAGAGACAAAATTTCTATAGAAATCATGTCTCTTGAAGAGGCAAAATTTCTATAGAAATCATGTCTCTTGAAGAGGCAAAATTTCTATAGAAATCATGTCTCTTAAAGAGATAAAAATCAGTCCTCATTGTGAAATATAATTTATATAGAAGTCATGTCTCTTTTAGGGAGACGTAAAGTTGTCACAGATTTGGATCCTTTTTATATTCTCAATTTCATTTATTGTTGTTGGTTTTTTGCTTTGCAACCCAGTTTAGGCAACACTTCCTGTAATACTCACACATTTAAAGTAAAATTTCAAGTTTTTCTTTTCATTATCCTTGAAGGTTTTTTTCAACAATCATTTTTTTTTTAAATATTTAAAACAAGTCTTTTTATTTTTTAAGCAATAAATTGAACAGCTTACAAAAACCTTGAATTAAGAAATTTTTAACAAAACAAAACCAAGTTTTTACGCTACATTAGCCCTACTAAATAAGGTTTTAGAATCTTTTCAAAAAAACAGTTATAATTTTAACACCAATATCTATAGTTAAATTTCCATTAATAATTGCTAATTATACAAACGAAATAAATTTGAAAAGAAAAAAAAAACTAAAAATCGAAACTATAATTATTTTCAACACGCACCTTTAATGAACAACAAAATACAAAATTATCTATTGTTTTTAAATAAAAAAAAATGTATTAAAATTAATTGTAGATGTTTTTTTTTGCAAATATTTTCATTTTTATTAAAATATGTTTTTAATTGTAGTGAAAAAAAATCTAATTCTAATATAAAATTTCTAGAATTTTTTACTCTAACGTGGGGATTTTTTAAAATTATATAAAAATAGAAATTAAATTGTTAATAATTAATGCTGAGAATTTCTCAAAATAAAGTTGTTAACAATAAAACAATGTAAGTTTTTTTTATAAATAATTATAAAAATTTTAACATAAACAACATGGCTGCTAAAAATATTTTAATAAACAAGATTTTTATTAAAAATATTTATTTTTTGTTTAAAGTTTAAACTATTTAATACAAAAAAAGAGACCTGACACTTTTTAAGTCCGTCCGTCCGTCTGCATGTCTGTCTTTTCGTTTTGCTTACAATTTTGTTTAGGTTTAAGTAGGTCTGGTTTGACCTGATTGTTTATTTACGCCTTCGTTTTTTGTTGCTGTTGTTGTTTTTATTAAATATTTATTAACAATTTGTTGTTTTTCTTTAAGAGTGCATTTTGTTTAAAAATCGACATTTAAACAAGTTTTTGTTTACATGTTTGTAGATTTATAAATGTTTTTGTTTTAAAAATATTTTATTTATTTAATATAGGTCTAGTCTTAAGGCAGTTTTAAGCATGTAAGTATTATATAAACCAATCAGACAGAATTTGGAATTTTATGTTTTGCTTTTACAGTGACTTTTAGTTGCAAGTTAAATCTGACAGAAACAGGGTCATATGCTGATATCTTGTAACAAGCTACTTGTTGCTACAAAACATAAAGATGCTTAATATCAGCCAGTTTGGCATCCTTGATAAGTTTTAGCACTCTAGCCATTGTATAAGAAAGTATGTGTCTTAAGTCTTTTGTTTGAATACTTGTTTGTAACAGGGGTTTCACTTGGATTGCCTAATGATATTATATCCTAAATATTATTATTAAATACAAATCATTCCCCTCGTCATCAGGGCAGATCTTTGAAGGACTCTTATAAGAAAGTATGTGTCTTAAGTCTTTTGTTTGAATACTTGATTCGCATTATAGATCTACACTCATGATGTGTGGAACTATTTAGATTCCCTAATGATATTATATCCAAATGATTTCCGCGTCATGGGTGCCGATCTTTGACTATACTTAGATACTTGAATGAAGTGAGAAATCGAGACTCATGATAGAGGAATCATTTGTCTCCCTAACGTCATGAGTACCGATCTCTGAACAACACCGATCGTGCCGATTACTGAAGACAGAAAGTATGTGTCTTAAGTCTTTTATTTGAATACTTCATTGAAATCATAAATCCTAACTCATGATGGATTTCCTGATGATATTGTATCCCAAATCTCATCATGGAACACTAAAGATTCTGGGCGTCATAAGATGATTTGGGGAGTCGTTTGGGTTCCCTGATGATAATACATACTTAACCTCTTCATGGAATACAAATGATTCCCCGCGTCCTAAGTGTCGATCACTGATAATAGAAAGTATGTACCTTAAGTCTTTTAATTGATTACTTGATTGAAATCACAGATCGATACTCATAACGAATGGAATAATTTGGATATCCTGATGATTGACATCATTGATCTACACTCATGATATGTGCAATTATTTAGATTCCCTAATAATATTGTATCCAATTGATTTCCGCGTCATGGGTGCCGATCTCTAACGATTAAAAAAAAGTATGTATCTTAAGTTTTTTGTTTAGATACTTGAATGAAGTGAGAGATCGGGACTCATGACGGATGAATCGCTCATCTCCCTAATGTCATGAGTAACGATCTCTGAACAACACATAAAACAATGTTTGTATGTGTCTTAAGTCTTTTGTTTGAATACTTGATTGAAATCATAAATCCTCACTAATGTTAATGTATCCTAAATCTCTTCATGAAACACAAATGCTTCCCAGCGTCATGAGTGTCAATCACTGACGATGGAATGTATGTGTCTTAAGTCTTTTGTTTGATAACTTTTTTGAAATCACAGATCAATACTCATGACGAGGGTAATAGTTTGGATTCGCTAATGATATTACACCCTTAATCTTATGATGGAACACTAATGATTTCCCGCCTTATGGATGTCGATCACTGACGATAGAAAGTATATGTCTTAAGTCTTTTGTTTGTAACTTTGCTGAAATCACAGATCGATACTCATGACGAGGGGAATAATTTGGATTCCCTTACGTATTGCACTCTTAATCTCATCATGGACACTAAAGATTCCCCGCGTCATGAATATCGATAACTGACAATAAGAAGTATGTTTCTTAAGTCTTTTGTTTAAATGCTTGGTAGAAATCATAAATCGAAACTCATAATGAGGAGAATCACTTGGGTTCCCTAATGATATTAAACCCTAAACCTCAACATGGAACACAAATGATTCCCCTGACATGATTTTATATCTGTGATCTGTGTAAAAAGTATGTGTCTTAAGTCTTTCGTTTGAATACTTGATAGAAATCATAAATCTACACTCATGATGGGGGAATCATTTGGATTCCCTTATTATATCCTAAATCTCATCATGGAACACAAATGATAACCCACATCATTGGTGCCGATCTCTGACAATAAAATAGGATGTGTCTTAAATCTTTAGTTTAAAGACTTGATTAAAATCATAAATTACAACTCCAGATGGGGGAACGAATCATTAAGATATCGGACACATGTGCTTATTTCAAAAAGTATGTGTCTTAAGTCTTTCGTTTATACTACACAAAAATCAATAAGTAACAACAGCCACCATATGTAAACCAACAAAATGTCATACTAATTATGACTTAACAAATGTTGTACATAAATTCCATAAAAAGTACTAAATTTTTCAATTACTTAAATAGTCAAATTTTCAAAAAAAAAAAAAACCAAACACCATTCTCTTTAAAAAAAATTCGTAAACAAAACCAAAGCAACAAGTGTGCAAAGCTCAATTAACTGAACAAGTTTCAAAATCATAACATAGATTTCGATTTTAAAGAATTATCATACAAACACACCACTGCAATGGTCTAACAGATCAGGTCAACAAAAAAACAAATAAAAACTCCATTAACTTGCAGTTTATATTTATTTTACAACACGATTTGAATGTGATTTCAATTTTCACACACTTTTTAGACTGAGAATTTTTTGTTGCGAGAAGAAAAAGTGAATTTTGTTTTAAAAGATTTTTTTAAGTGATTATTGCTGTGTATATAAATATTTTTGTTTTATTTATGAATAAATGCAATTTATTTATGTTTATTTATTTTTATACTCCTAATGTATATAATGTTTGGTTTATTATTTATTGTACATTCACTTTTTTTGCCAAAGATTGAATGAAGTTTTTATATATAATTCTATACTTTAGAGAAGTTTATTAGTTAATTGCTGAACAAAAATGTTGAATAATTAAACATTTTTAAAAGTATTATTAATTAAGCATTAAATTTCAATACACGTCTCTTAAAGAGACTTTATTCTATATTCTTTAAAAGAATTGATTTCTATGGAAATGTTGTTTTTTCAAGAGACTTGATTTCTGTGGAAATTTTTTCACTTTAAGATATATGATTTCTGTAGAAATTTTGTCTCTTCAAAAGATTTGATTTCTATACAAATTTTGTCTTTTCAGGAGACTTGATTTCTTGTATCTTCAAGAGATTTGATTTCTATAGAAAGAGACTTGATTTCTACAGAAACTTTGTCTCTTCAAGAGACTTGATTTCTATAGAAATTTTGACTCTTTTGAGAGACTTGATGTTTATAGAAATTTTGTCTCTTTCGAGAGACTTGATTTCTATAGAAATTTTGTCTCTTTCAAAAGAATTGATTTCTGTAGAAATTTTGTCTCTTTCGAGAGACTTGATTTCTATAGAAATTTTGTCTCTTCAAGAGACCTGATTTCTATAGAAATTTTGTTTCTTCAGGAGACCCGATTTCTATAGAAATTTTGTTTCTTCAGGAGACCCGATTTCTATAGTAATGTTGTCTCTTCAAGAGGCCTGATTTCTATAGAAATTTAGTATCTTTAAGAGATCTGATTTCTATAGAAATTTTGACTCTTCAAGAGACTTGATTTCTATAGAAATTTTGTCTCTTTCTATAGAAATTTTGTCTCTTTAAGAGACCTGATTTCTATAGAAATTTTGTTTCTTCAAGAGACCTGATTTCTAAAGAAAATTTGTCTCTTCAAGTGACCTGATTTCTATAGAAATTTTGTCTCTTTTGAGAGACTTGATTTCTATAGAAATTTTGTCTCTTTTGAGAGACTTGATTTCTATAGAAATTTTATCTCTTTTGAGAGACTTGATAGAAATTTTGTCTCTTCAAGAGACTTGATTTCTATAGAAATTTTGTCTCTTCAAGAGACTTGATTTCTATAGAAATTTTGTCTCTTCAAGAGACTTGATTTCTATAGAAATTTTGTCTCTTCAAGAGACTTGATTTCTATAGAAATTTTTGATTTCTATAGAAAAGACACGATTTCAGTAGAAATTTTGTCTCTTCAAGAGACCAGATTTCTATAGAAATTTTGTCTCTTCAAGAGACCAGATTTCTATAGCAATTTTGTCTCTTGAAGAGACCAGATTTCTATAGAAATTTTGTCTCTTTTTAGAGACTTGATTTCTATAGAAATTTTGTCTCTTTTCAGAGACTTGATTTCTGTAGAAATTTTGTCTCTTTTCAGAGACTTGATTTCTATAGAAATTTTGTCTCTTTTCAGAGACTTGATTTCTATAGAAATTTTGTCTCTTTTCAGAGACTTGATTTCTATAGAAATTTTGTCTCTTTTCAGAGACTTGATTTCTATAGAAATTTTGTCTCTTTTCAGAGACTTGATTTCTATAGAAATTTTGTCTCTTTTCAGAGACTTGATTTCTATAGAAATTTTGTCTCTTTTCAGAGACTTGATTTCTATAGAAATTTTGTCTCTTTTCAGAGACTTGATTTCTATAGAAATTTTGTCTCTTTTCAGAGACTTGATTTCTATAGAAATTTTGTCTCTTTTTTTTAGAGACTTGATTTCTATAGAAATTTTGTCTCTTTTTTTTAGAGACTTGATTTCTATAGAAATTTTGTCTCATTCCAGAGACTTGATTTCTATAGAATTTTTGTCTCTTTTCAGAGACTTGATTTCTATAGAATTTTTGTCTCTTTTTTTTTAGAGACTTGATTTCTATAGAAATTTTGTCTTTTTTTAGAGACTTGATTTTTATAGAAATTTTGTCTCTTTTGAGAGACTTGATTTCTATATAAATTTTGTCTCTTTGTAAAGGCTTAATTTCTCTAGAAATTGTGTCTCTTTTTAAAGACTTAATTTCTTAGAAATTGTGTCTCTTTTTAAAGACTTAATTTCTTAGAAATTGTGTCTCTTTTTAAAGACTTAATATCTCTAGAAATTTTGTCTCTTTCGAGAGACTTGATTTCTATAGAAATTTGGTCTCTTTCGAGAGACTTGATTTCTATAGAAATTTTGTCTCTTTCGAGAGACTTGATTTCTATAGAAATATTGTCTCTTTTGAGAGACTTGATTTCTATAGAAATTTTGTCTCTTTTTAGAGACTTGATTCCCATAAAAGTTTATTAAAAGACTTATTTTTCATTTAAATAAAATTTCGTAATAGTTTATTGCCACCAAAATTTTGCTTAACATTTGACCAAGACACAGTTAACAATAAGCAAAACTTCCCCCTTAAAAAAATATATTACAAAATGACAATTTGCTAATTCTTATTAAAGTTTAATCACTTTTCGGGTTTTTTTTTTTTTTTGCTAATGCCTAATTTTTTTTTTTTTTTGGTAAAAGCCACAAAAGGAAGTAATTTAGGTAATATTTATTAGTATTTTTTTTATTAAATAAATTTCATAGTTGACAAATCAAATGTCTCAAAAGTACAATTACCTACAAACTACTAAATAATAAACAAACAACCTGTTAAAAACTTTTTTAGTTTTAAATATAAAATCCAAGAAATTTTTAAAAACAAAATTGTACTCACAGTGTGTTTTTGCGCTGTTGTTGTTGGTTTTTTAGTGAGTTTTAGAAAAACCTTCATGCTTCAAAAGATTTTAGCAATAATATAATTTTTTTTTATTATTATATTCATATGTATGGGCCCCAACCCGAACAGAGTGACTTGTATGAAGGTTTCTGTAGAGATTTGCTTTCGATAGAAATAATATGTCTTTGGGTGGTTCTTTTAAAGAGTTTTGTTTTCAATAGAAATAGCTTTCTGAAACAACTTAAACTGTTTAGCCGATTAATGGATTATTCGATTAATCGACTTTAATTTATTTAATCGAATAATTATTACCATAACTTAGTATTTCAACATATTATCTCTTCATATTTAATTATGTTTCTTAAAATATTTGCCACCCTGTTGTTGTATTCATTAGACGTAAAATGTTGTAGGTTTTTAAGTAGTTTTTTTCATTGTTTGTTTGTTGTTGTTGTTTTGTTGTAGTTTTTATTTTTTGTTGTTTTACTTTTAATTAAAAATTATTTGCTTATAAATTTTTCAATAACAAGCACGTACATTATTCATTTTGCCCTAATGTCTGTCCGTCCGTCCGTCCATCCGTCCGTCTGTCCATCTATTTGTTTGTCGGTCCGTATGTGTGTGTCACTCTTAGCCATTTTGTTGGGTTTCTAACCAACTGCCAAAAAAACACTTTTTTTGTATGTATGACTTGTTAGAAATTCAAATTTTTATTCAAATTTCAAACACATCTTTGCATACACAAGCACAAGCACTGTGTACTTAGTGTAAGTTGTGCACAATGGTGCGATATTAACGTCTTCACATGTTATTTCTTTTTGTAATTGTAGGTTCAATAATACAATAAAACAACAAAATTCATGTTAAATCCAAAATATGTTTGAATATTGTTAACCATAAACAAAACATATAAATACCATATGAATATGTAATGTAATGTTTTAGCCTTGTAGCTAACAGTTCATATTTGTATATTTTTTAAAAATTATTTTTTATTTGCAGCAAAACCAAAAACACTATTTTAAATAATAAACCGAATAGCAAATGTGCGAAATAAACATAGAAATAGAGCTTCCTGTATTAAAAGTATAAAACAAAATAGAAAAAAATACGATTTGTATGCGCTAATAGCTTAAAACGCAACGCCTCAAATATTAATAATATTTTTTTTTTAAATCATAATTTTGTTTTTGGTTTACATAGGATGGCGCCAAACTATGATATAAAAACAATATCTCCTTTTCTCTATTTAAGAGTTTTTTTTATAGAATAGACAAAAGCAAACAGAATTTTTTAACTTAAAAACTTTTACTTCAAGAAACTTGTTATATACAGAAAATTTATCTCTTAAAAAGACTTAATATCTTTAAAAATGTGTATCTAAAGAGACTTAATTTCTACAGAAAAATTGTCACTTAAAGAGTCTAAATTTCTTTGGAAAAATTGTCTCTTAAAGAGAATTAATTTCTATAGAAATCAAGTCTCTCAAAAGAGACCAAATTTCTATAGAAAATTTGTCTCTTTAAAGAAACTTGATTATCATAATAAAAATGACTCTTAAAGAAACCTAATTTCTATAGAAAATTTGTCTCTTAAAAAGACTTAATTTCTATAGAAAATTTGTCTCTTAAAGAGACTTAATTTCTATAGAAAATTTGTCTCTTAAAGAGATTTAATTTCTACAGAAAATGTGTCTCTTAAAGAGATTTAGTTTCTATAGAAAATGTGTCTCTTAAAGAGACTTAATTCCTATAGAAAATTTGTCTCTTAAAGAGACTTAATTTCTATAGAAAATTTGACTCTTAAAGAGATTTATTTTCTATAGATAATTTGTTTCTTAAAGAGACGTAATTTCTATAGAAAATTTGTCTCTTTGAAGAGACTTGATTATCATAATAAATATGACTCTTAAAGAAACTTGATTTCTATAGAAAATTTGTCTCTTAAAGAG